>NC_071273.1:21480142-21780142 GCF_023375685.1 Ictalurus furcatus
ACCTGAGCGTCCCTCTAACTCTGAAGGTAGAGATGTGACCTCAGTTCCCCTCTCTCTCTTCCTATCTCTCTCACACTCTCTCTCACTCTCTCTCACTCTCTCTCTCTCTCTCTCTCTCCCTCTCTCTCTGCATCTGCATCTCTACATCTCGCTCTACATTTCTCTCTCTCTCTCCATCCATCTGTCTCTGTCCATCCCTCTTTTCAATCTTTGTCTCTCTTTCTGTCTCTCTGTCTCTCTCTCTCTCTCACTCTCTCTCTCACACAAACACATTGTCCACCTCACGGGCCACTGTTGCCATGGTAACCACCGCAGGGCGAGTCTCAGTGACGGAGGGAAGAGGAGTTGGAGGGAACTGTTCTTTGGAATATGTTCTCATATCAAGCATCTCTCTCTCTCTCTCTCTCTCTCTCTCTCTGTTTCTCACTCTCTCTCTCTGTCTCTCTGTTTCTGTCTCTCTCACTGTTTCTTTCTCTCTGTTTCTCTGTTTCTCTCTCTCTGTTTCTCTGTCTCTCTCTCTCTCTGTTTCTCTCTCTCTCTCTGCTTCTCACTCTCTTTCTCTGTTTCTCTCTCTCTCTCTGTTTCTCACTCAATCTCTCTCTGTTTCTCACTCTCTGTTTCTCAATCTCTCTCTGTTTCTCTCTCTCTCTCTCTCTGTTTCTCTCTCTCTGTTTCTCTGTTTCTCTCTCTCTGTTTCTCTCTCTGTTTCTCTGTCTCTCTCTCTCTGTTTCTCTCTCTCTCTCTGCTTCTGACTCTCTTTCTCTGTTTCTCTCTCTCTCTCTGTTTCTCTCTCTCTCTCTGTTTCTCACTCAATCTCTCTCTGTTTCTCAATCTCTCTCTGTTTCTCAATCTCTCTCTCTCTCTCTCTCTCTCTCTCTCTCTTTATGGCTCTCGACCTCCCACTATAACCTATCAGTGAACCTAACAGTCAGACTTTTCTCAGTGGACAGTTGCTTGTCATCCTTTCTCTGTCAGTGTGTGTGTGTGTGTGTGTGTGTGTGTGTGTATGTGTATGTGAGAGCACTAAAAGTCAGTGTTTGACTAAAACTGTGAGAGCGCCTGAGGGGAAAGGCAGATTAAAAGAGCCAAACCAAAGATCCTGATAAGTGGTCACCCATTAGAAAGCGTTTTAGTCACAGTTATGAGAGATATTACATTTCAGTGTGTTCATTCCTCTCTCTCTCTGTCTCTGTCTCTCTCTCTCTCTCTCTCTCTGTTATCGGAACCAGGGGAGTTTATTAAAACCCTGGCCCTGACAGCTTAGCTCCAAAAAAAAAAAATGCTCTCCAAAAGAGAGATGAAACATGCAATAAGCAGAAAAGAAAGCAATAAGAAATGCGAGAGCCGGTTACAATATTTATATTGTACATACTCTTGCTATAACTATAATTTATAATGCATTTATAAAAATATATTGTTTTAATGACCTAAACAGTGAGCTAATAATATAACACTTATTCTGTCCGCCATGTATGCGTTCAATTTAATTCAGCGCAATTCAATTTTATTTTTTTATAGCTCTATTAACAACGGACATTAACGCTGTCACGAAGCAGCTGTACAGAAATATATAAATTCAGGATGTACATTTGTGTAAACAGGAACTCACAGCGCCTTCCATTAATATTGGCACCCTCGGTAAATATGAGCAAAGACGGCTGTGAAAAATTGTCTTTATTCTTTAATCTTTTGATCTTTTGTTTTAAAAAAAAAATCCCCAAAATACTCTGCTCTCATGGACGTCAAACAATTGTAAACACAACACAGGTTTATTTAAAAAAAAAAAATAAAAAAAAATTGTTAAAATATAGGTGTGCAACAATTATTGGCACCCCAATGAATTCATATAAGAAAAATATATTATAATTATATTCCCATTGTTATTTAAAAAATAATAATAATTCGTACACCTGGGTGACTAGGAACAGGAAATTGTTCAACCATGACTTCCTGTTTCACAGAGGTATAAATAAATAGTTAATTAATTAATTCCTTATATTTATATAGCACTTTTCTAGACAGTCAAAGCACTCTACATTGTATTGTTGGAATCTCATTAACCTCCACCAGTGTGTAGCATCCACCTGGATGATGCGACGGCAGCCACAGTGCTCCTGAACACCCAGGTATCAATGGAGAGGAGAAGAGAGTGATGTAGCCAATTCATAGATGGAGATTATTAGCAGGGCATGATAGATAAGGGCCAATAGGGGATTTTTAATGACCACAGAGAGTCAGGACCTCTGTTTAATGTCTCATCAAAAAGACTGTGCTGTTTAATACTGGGGTATTTGGACCCACACAGACCACAGGGTGAGCGCCCCCTACTGGCCTCTCTAATACCACTGTCAGCAGCAACCTTAGTCTCCCATCCAGGTACTGGCCCTGGCCATGTCGCATAGGCCATACATAGGCTAAATTCCCTTAGTCATTCATAACAATGGGTAAGAGCAAGGAATATAGCTGTGATGTGCGGCAAAAGGTTGTTGAGCTTCACAAAATGGGGCGTGTCTATAAGAAAATAGCACAAGCATTGAAAATGCCCGTTTCTACCATCAGGGCAATAATTAAGAAGTTCCAGTCAACTGGAAATGTTATGAATCGACCTGGAATTGGACGCGTGTCTGTATCCTCTCAATGAAGAGGACGGTTCGAGAGGCCAAAAAATCTCCAAGCTGGAGAGTTGTGTCTTGGGGTCAGAAAGTCTCCAAAACTACAATCTGAAGTCACCTACAAGTTGTTTGGAAGGGTTTCAAGAAAAAAGCCTCTACTCTCATCCAAAAACAAACTCGAGCGTCTTCAGTTTGCCAGACACTACTGGAACTTCAAATGGGATCGGGTTCTATGGTCAGATGAAACCAAAATAGAGCTTTTTGGTAATAAACACCAGAGGTGGTTTTGGAGCACACAGAGAGGTAGCCATATGGGAAAGTACCTCATGCCCACAGTTAAATATGGAGGTGGATCTTTAATGTTTTGGGGCTGTTTTTCTGCCAGAGGACCTGGACATTTTGTTTGGATACATGGCATCATGGACGCTATCAAATATAGGTTTCTGGTAAAAGATGTATGTACTGTAATTTTCCTACAGTGTTGTGAAAAAAGATACATGATGTCATTATTATATTGTCCGTTGCACCGCGTCCTCAGTCAGAGGTTTCCTCTTGACGTGTTTGACATGTCCTCCCTCACGCCTGGCCTAGCATGATATAACGGAGTGTGTTTACTGGTCAGTAATTAACCCTCAGGAATGAAAGGGATCATTTCAGCGTGATTAGACGTCTGTGTAATCAATTTATTCCTGCAGCCGGTTTTTTTGTGGTGCTGAAGCGACCGAACAAGCAAACAAAAGCAAACGTGTGTCTCGTTCTCCTCTAATTACAAACACATTCAATTAATTACACCCATGCAGTCACACACACACACACACACTGATAGGTGTAGAGTCAGACTGGCATCGCATTTTAGTGGCAGTGATGATTATTTATGATGTGTAGATGTGTACAGTACAGCTCTAGCAGTATGGAATAACAGTAATTAGTTCAGTCATGTGTATTACACGTGCTGAAAAACGGTGCTGAAATTCAAATCAAATCCAGAAAATTGCTTCAAACGAGTTGTTTATGAGTGATGAGTGATGGGGGATGAGTCACGAGTGATGTTTCACACCAGCCTGGAGCTTCAGCAGTGCAGTACGCAGGACTTTTACCACTTTGGCAACGCTTCATATAAAAACCTGCACTGAGCACCGAGCTCCAGCGTTCAGCCATGCTTCCCATCAGAGCACTCCGCATTCGTCTTTCTTTCTTTCTTTCTTTCTTTCTGGCTCTTTCAGCGTCTCCGTTTTAATGCTTCCGTTCTTCTTTTCTCCCTCTTTTTAGATCTCCTTTCCTTTCTTCTCTCCTTCTCCTTCCTTTCCTTTCTTTTACCTTCCTTCATTCCTTCCTCCATCACTTCCTTCCTTCCTTCTTTCCTTCCCCTTTCCTTCTTTCCTTCTTTTAGATCCCCCTTCCCCTTTCCTTCCTTCCTTCCTAATTTCCATCCTTCCGTTCTTCTTTCCTCCCTCCTTTCAGATCTCCTTTCCTTTCTTCTCTCCTTCTCCTTCCTTTCCTTTCTTTTACCTTCCTTCATTCCTTCCTCCATCACTTCCTTCCTTCCTTCTTTCCTTCCCCTTTCCTTCTTTCATTCTTTTAGATCCCCTTTCCTTCTCCTTCCTTCCATCCTTCCTTCCTTCCTACTTTCCATCCTTCCTTCTTCCTTCCTTGCTCCCTCCTTTTAGATTCCCCTTCCCTTTCTTCTCGCCTTCATTCCTTCCTCCATCACTTCCTTCCTTCCCCTTTCCTTCTTTCCTCCTTTTAGATCCCCCTTTCCGTTTCCTTCCTTCTTTCCATCCTTCCTTCTGCCCTTGTTCCTTCTTCCTTCCTCCCTCCCTCCTTTTAGATCCCCCTTTCCTTTCCCTCCTTCTTTTCTTCTCCTTCCTTTCTTTTTTTTTCCTTCCTTAATTCCTTCCTTCCTCCCTTTCCTTTTCCTTTTTTCATTCTTCAGTTGTTCCTTCCTCTCTCGAATTCATTCCTTCCTCCCTCCCTCCTTCCCTCCTTTTAGAGCCCTCTTTCCTTTCCTTTCATTCCCTTGCTTTTTCCATTCTTCATGCCTTCCTCTGTCACTTCCTTCCCTTCCCTTTCCTTCCTTCCATCTTCATTTGTTCTCTTTCCCGTCCTTCCTTTCTTCCTTTCCTTCTCTTTCTTTCCTTCTTCATTTCTTCCTTCCTTCTACCCTCTCTCCCTGCCCCTCTACTCCCCCCCCCCCCTCCATCCCACCTTCCCTCCCCACTACCCTTCCTTTTCCCAGTGTGATGTTTCACTCCAGTCTGGAGCTATAGCAGTGTTTGCTGTACACACCTCTACCCTTTGGCAATGCTTCACACAAAACCTTGCGCCGAGCTCCAGCGTTCAGCATCCCTTCCTGTCTTCCATCCCTGCCTTTTTCTTTCCATTCTTCTTTCCTTTCAGCTCCTTTCCTTTCTTCATTTGTTCCTCCCTCCCTCCTTCCTTCCTCTCGCCCTCCTTCTTTCCTTTTCCCAGAGTGGCGTTTCACTCCAGTCTGGAGCTTTAGCAGTGTTTGCTTTACACACCTTTACCCTTTGGCAATGCTTCACACAAAACACTGCACCGAGCTCCAGCGTCCACACTTCCCTCCACACCACTGATTATGTAACCAATACTTACTTACTCGATCTTCTCTCTCTCTCTCTCTCTGTCTCTTTCCCTCCCCTCTGGATCGTACCTCACTTTGACTCTCTTCTCAACTGTCTATCTTTCCCTGACAGGACGCTCCTGCTTTATCTTCTCAATAATTAATTCGTCTTTAAATCTGTATTTTGCATGCTTTCTCTTGACTCCCCGCCTCGCCTGCTCCTTATCTGCAGCGTCCCGCTCGTGTTTGGGTTTTTATTTTTTATTTTTATTAAACTGTGTGAATCATTATTGAGCGCTCTCTCTGCCCGCGTCTTTTGTTCGTGCACCTCTGAAACAGACTGGCTCTTTACTTATCACGGCTTGCACACGCTGTAATTACATCCCCGTCGATCGTATCGCTCGTAAAGGTGCGGCTCTACCTCCGCTCAGGAGATACTGGGTTTGTTTTTGCTGGGTTCTGGCGTGCAGTGCGCTCTTTTAAATCCAAAGAAAAGCCAAAAAAGAAAACGCTGAAGGAGAATGTTGGCACTTTGGATGAGATCTTTAACCCTTAATTGGATGAGCTGGATTCTTGGATTGTATCCTGTTCAGTTGTAATCCGCTTTTTATACCACAGCGTTGAATTCTCAATTCTGTTCGGTCAGATGGTGTTGATTCATGTTCTGTAATATCAAAAGAATTATCTCATCAATCGTGTGTAGCATCCACCTGGAGGATGTGACGGAAGCCATAGTGCTCCAGAACACCCACCAACTATTAGTGGAGAGGAGAGTGACGTCACCGATTCAGAGATGGGGATCATTAGGGGCCGTGATAGAGATGGGGAATTTCGCCAGGACCCCTACTCTTATACGGTAAGTGTCCAGGGATTTTTAATAACCACAGAGAGCCAGGATAAGATGATACTGTTGCTACAGTATAGAGTCCCCGTCACTATACTGGGGCATTAAACCACACGGTGCACAGGGTGAGCGCCCCCTGCTGGCATCACTAATACCACTTCCAGCAGCAACCTTAGCTTTCCCCAGGAGTTCTCCCATCCAGGTACTGACCAGACTCACCCCTGCTTAGCATCAGTGGGAAACCAGGCGAGAACTGCAGGAAGATATGGCTCTGGTGTATCGAGCATCTTGTATATTTTCTCTAAAACTAGTGACAGTGGAGCTATGAACAAAATGCAGGATCACGTATTCGAAAAGCGCTATTGGACCATATCTCTTTCTCAGTTTTCCTCTCTCGCCTACTCTTCTTTCACTTCACACACAGCATGCCGATGAGCATCGACACCGAAAGCCCCCAATTCATCTCTGTCTCCCCAACTTTTTTCTTTCATCTAGCCTTTGTCCTCTGCCCTGATTTTCCCCTCCTACTTGTTCTTGTTCTCTCGTTCTTTACTCCCTCACTGCCTTGTTTTCTTTCCTCTGCACCAGAGCTGGCGGCCGCTCACCGTTTTTCAATTATTGTGCGGTGTGCAGGGAGTGGAGGGGTGCCAGGGCTCCAGCGGGACACTTTGCTGCCTCCTGGCTTGCTCTTTTTTTCTTTTCTTTTTTTTTCCTGCCGCTGGCTATCCGGGGAAAGGAAGCAGCCACCGCTATTAGGCTGTTAATCAAGAGGGCAAGGCAGATCGAGTGCACTGGGCTGCAGGAGTGTGCAAGATTACAGAGAAAGGTGTGTGTGTGTGTGTGTGTGTGTGTTTATGAATTTGCACTTCCAGGACAATAGTGACTAGAGTCCGTGTATGTATAATATATCCCTCATCATCATATCACCATCTTCTTCCTGTCAGACTCCACACTGACCTATAATGAGCTGAAGTCTGGCCAGCTCCTGAATACCGGTCACAGCCAATCACGTCTGAGCCTCAGGCGCTGTGACACTGTGCATAAAACAGTGCTCCTATTGCGCACACACACTCCTCAGCATCCCCTCTCTCACACGCTACTATTCACTGTGCTTCGGTCACACTCATTTGACCAGCGGCTCTGACTCTTGCCTATCAATGACCCTTCTTCATCCACACTCCCTGCTGGCACAAAGAGACCTCGTCTTCCAGACCCTTCACTTTATCCTAAGCCCCAATTCACTCCTGATTTGGAGCTCATGGGGTGCCAGTTAAGGTTGTTAACCGCCTTTAGGGTTGAGATTATCCATGCATTTTTTTGCTTTCTGTTTTTAGGCACGGTTCAAAGCAGCGAATTCGGTGGAATCTTCGGAATTCGAGACGTCTTTTGTTCGTGCGGTTCTGAACGTTGCCCCGGCTGACCTCGTCTGGCGAGCGGGACGTCTTAACGTCTGATGTGACGGAGAAGCCTCTTTCGATTAGGACTTATTTAGCATCATTGGTAGCGCCTGTCCTTGCTCGATGCATCATCTGATCTACCAGATTTGTTCTCCCGTCTTTGTAATGTCTCCTTTGAGAGGCTGTTTTGCCTGAAGGCGCATGGACATGCGTGCCTCTTTGCGCTCTTTATTGTGCTCTGTTTAAAGATATGAGCTACTAACTCCTACATCACTGGCGTTTGGAGTCAGCCTTACTCACCAGTCGAGGATGCCGAATCTGTTCATTCTGTCCTGGATTCCCATCATTGCCAAGTTTATTTACGGCGACGTACAGTATAACTTTTTCTGCCCCCGTAAGTTGAAGCCATTTGAGAACTGTTAATATTGCGTATAATTACATTCCTTCAATAAAACGTCGATATAAAGGCCTCCCCGTGTAGCACTTACCCTCTGTCACAGCTTGGAGAGGTGTTTTCCTAGAGGAGCCGTAAATCACATTATTCCTCAGGCCCTAGTGGCCCTAGCATGCTCCCCTTCTCTCTCCCCACCTCTCTGGGGTGCCCTAATAAAGAATGTATCAGCTTTTGGGCACAAGACAGCACTGCATTATTAATTTTGTCCTCTGCCAACGTCGCACAGCCATGTGACACTGCATAAAGCCGCTTATTAAATTGATCAGGGTTAATCCCAGGTCTGGTTCTGGTGAGTGCTGGTGTAACAGAGTTCTATCTAAGTTTAGTCGAGATTTTAAGAATACCTCGTGCGAATTAGTATTACATTACAAATGACATCTTTCGAACAAATCTCTACTCAATTTGATGTACGCTTCAGTGAAGGCATAATCATAAGCAAGTAATAGACCATGAAGTCGAACTGGAAATACAAGGAAACAGGAAAACAAGGCTCAGAAATGCACGATACCATTGGCAAGGCTTCGCAATTAGACAAAAGAGAGAATAGAAAAAGTAATTAAGAGATGAACAGGTGAACAGGGAAGTGAGGCGGGGCTGAAGCCAAGACAAAAACACACGCCATCGTTAAAACACTAGGAGTGCTTTAATGTCATGCTGGGAAATTTGTGGATTGGGGATTTGTGACAGTTAGCAAATTCGAATGAGGGGTGAATTTTTTTTTTTTTTTTTTTTTTTTATCATATGCCAAAAATCTAATTAACTGGATGTCACCCCAATGAGCAATACAGAGCAGAGGGTGTGTTGGAGGAAATGTTTGAAGCTTGTGAAGCTGGGCTATTAGCATTACTCTTGGGAGAGGAATATAAGGCGTCACGTTCAAAATTGGCTTGGCTGCAAGATTCATGGTTCACGCTGAGGATGGCAATTCCAAATCTGGGTTTTTCTATATTAAAGAAATAAGTCACCCTTAGAAAAAAAAAAAGTCAACCCAGTTTCTCCAAACTTCATCAAGGCCAATTCCCGCCCCCATTATCTATGTTTTAACCCATCACACAACCAGTACTTTATTAGCGTACCTAAGTCCAGTCAGCTTGACTTTTTCTGTCACCTAACACTTTAGAAGTGTACTTCCTACATTTCCAAAGACAAATCTTTCTGCTTGCTGCACTTTCAAACACCGCTTCAGTTCTTTCTATAATCATATATTTGTCAAGTCACATTTTAACGTGACATTTTAGCTCCAAGGAGCTGATCTACATTTCGAACGCCTCTAAACTTTAACAGATTCGAGACTTTAATCTATCTGCTGCTACGCGCACTGTGTATTTATCGTTCGCAGCTTGTGTTGTGACAGCGAGCGATTAAGTTACGTTTGAGTTTTTAGCATGCTAGCTAACATTTTAAAGGTTAGCAATAAAGCGGTTGCTGCTTAGCCTTGATTTTTTGGTGAAAGAGCCAGTAATTCACCATCAATAACTTGTGTCAGTGATGGATTTTTCTTTGTATGTTTACTTTCATACTTTGAGGTCATTTGGGAGTTTATTTATGATATATTTCTGCTTTAACTTGAGTGAATTTGTAAAAATGTTTACAGTTTTTTTTTCATTTGCCTGAGCAGACAGACGCCTGTGATTGGTCAACTGTAGTATCGTTTGGATTAGAGCTCATGATCTGCTCATGATAGGATGAAACTAGACAAAAATGCTAAAGGGAAATTAGATCTAGCATTAACATCATGCTAACTGACTCCTCTTGGCATTCATTAATTCTTTGCGTATATATTTTTTAAATCATTCGCGCATGTATTCTGCATCTTTAAGATCAATATGAAACTTCTTTTAAAGTCGGTCCCGGCCTGGGCTTTTCAGGAAGACGGCTAACCTGTATGTTTGGTGGAGATGGACGTGTCCGCGCAGGTGAACAAGGCCAAAGGGAGATCGGGGAAAAGTCCAGCCATCTGTCCGTGTTTCAAACAGCAGCCGGCCCTAGCTCTTAACACTCGACATCTGTTCCGTAACGTAAATGCGTTCATTTAAAAGGTGACTCCTAGTGGAGAACATCGGTATGTTACACGACGTCATGATCTTCATCCTGCAGAAGAACGAGCAACTTAGATGTTTAATGTTTAATGTTTGGATAGTTATGTGTTCATTGTATCTTAAAGTGGTTCTACTTGGTATCTTCTCTGACTGGGTTCTATGTCGCATTATGGGACACACCATACGACCCTTTAGGGTTCTAGATGGAGGAAACGGTGTCGGAACTTTTTATATTCCTGTCAGATTTTCAGCTTCACTCGAGTGCTTCTCGATTCTCAATGGATTCTTATTACAGCGATTTCTCCAAAGACTTTCACAAAGATGTTTGAGACAAATTAAGCCAAATTGTTATTGTGTTGTTGTTGTTGTTGTTGTTGTTGTTGTTGGTTTTTTTTTAGTCGTTCTATTGGAAAGCAAAATATAATTAAAGACAATCAGCAGCTTGCACAGTTCCGATCTTGTGCATTATCACGCCACGTATATTAACATATTCGTTTATATAATTGTAATTTCAGCTCTGCTCCACCAAGTCATAGATGATGAAATGTGCTTTGGCAGTGGAATTATTATTCAGGGGGAAAAAAAAAAAAACGCTTTCAATCTGTTCCTGTAAAAAGGCCTCTCTGCTTGGTGAGGAGGTTTGTTTTGCTCTCTTCCTCCCTCTGATGTTATCGGAAATGAAGGGGATGTGGTAATTAAACATTTGTCTCTGACATTGAAAAGCACCGAAAGGACGGCTTTTGGCTGAATTGTTAAAGAAGGTTGGCTGGATTTTTTTTTTAGTTTTGGCTGTCCACTACGCCTGATCCCACTGACCTTCATCAGGCACCAGCTGCATGGCCCAATTTGTGCTAGAGTTGTAGCGTTGCATTCTGGGTAATGACCCCTTTCACTGCGTCGCTCGAGTCAAGCTCTGACGAACACCTTTAACCTCAGTTCAGAGATGTGAAATCGACCCCCTGTCGTGTGTTTGTGTGTACGTGTGTGTGTGTGTGTGCAAATCACAGGTTTATATTAATGCGCTCGTTTTAATACGTTATCGTTTCTGTAGTAGGCTTTGCGGTTTCTCGGTAACATGATAAACTGCGTATTTTTTCGTATATTAACTAGGGGTGTAACGATTGGAGGATTTGGATCGATGCGTGGATGTGAAAGGCAACTACTGTTTTATTATAATTGATTATTCAATTCAATTCAATTTCATTTGTGTGGCACGTTTAACAACGGACATTGTCTCAAAGCAGCTTTACAGAAACATATAAACACAGGATAGAGATTTTAAGTGTGTGAATTTATCCCTATTGAGCGAGCCGGTGGTGACGGTGGTGAGGAAAAACTCCCTACGATGATATGAGGAAGAAACCTTGAGAGGAACCGGACTCAGAAGGGAACCCGTCCTCATCTGGGTAACGACGGATAGTGTGAAAGTAAAAGAAAGTTCATTATGGTTTAATATGAAGTCTGTTTGTTGAACTAGTCCACTGTTCACTAAAGGAGACCTGAGTGTAAAACTGCATGTGGTAACTGCAGTCCCAAGGCCATCGCAGCAACCGTAGACCCAGCAACCACAGCGAGAACGTCCATGTGGAACTGAGGTCCAAAACCATTTCCATGGTTCTTCATAAATCAATTATTATAAATCAATCATTATGAAAAAAGGACAAACAACTGCTGTGATGAAAATGATTCAGAATTTAATTTAATGAGTTAGCGAGGGAGATTTGCTGTAACTCTGTATCAGTTGGAAGCCTGAGGTGTACAACCTTATCATTAATTTCAAACGAGAGGAAGAAAAAAAAACACAGCCTGGTGAGGGAGCGACTTTTCAGATCTGCTAAAACGTAAGTGGTTACAGGAACTACACCGCAAAAAAAACACCACATCTCAGCAAGTGAAAATATCCTGAATATAGACAAACTGATCCAGTATTTCATATTATAGGATGACATTAAACTAAATATATGATTATTAAACCTATTCATAGACATTTGAAGTAATTTCAAGCTTGACAAAGCCTAAGTCAGTTCTCGAAGTTGACGTGTTGGAAGCAGGAAAAATGGGCAAGGGTAAGAAACTGAGCGACTTTGACAAGGGATAGATTGTGATGGCTAGACGACTGGGTCAGAGCATCTCCAAAACTGCAGGTCTTGTGGGGTGTTCCTGGTGTGCAGACGTTAGTACCTAACAAAAGTGGTCCATGGAGGTTAACCGGTGAACCGGAGACAGGGTCAAGGTCAAGGGCGGGGTCAAGGGTGCACAAGACTCACTGATATGCATGGGGAGCGAAAGCTAGCCCATCTGGTCCGATCCCACAGAAGAGCTACTGTAGCATAAATAGCTGAAAAGGTTCATGCTGGCTCTGATAGAAAGGAGTCAGAACACACAGTGCATGACAGCTTGCTGTGTATGAAGCTGCGTAGCTGCAGAGAGCCCATGCTGAGCCCTGTCTACCACCGAAAGCGCTGAGAAACCTTGTGTTCCCTAATAGCAGTGGCCTCTTTCAGCAGGATAATGCGCCCTGTCACACTGCAAAAACTGTTCAGGAATGATTTGAGGAACACGACAAAGAGTTCAAAGTGTTGACTCGGCCTCCAAATTCCCCAGATCTCAATCCGATCCAGCGTCTGTGGGGAGTCCGATCCATCATACAGGCCCGACCTCGCAACTTTCAGGACTTAAAGGATCTGCTGCTAACGTCTTGGTGCCAGATACCACAGCACACCCTCAGAGGTCTTGTGGAGTCCGTGCCTCGACGGCTCAGAGCTACTGTTTTGGGGGACTTAAACAATATTAGTCAGGTGGTTTTAATGTTATGGCTGATCTGTGTTTTTCATCAGAAGAAATATTGTATAAATGTAACTATAAATGGATAAAAATGGCATGCCGTTGAAATAAATAAAAAAATTTGTAATACGGCGAGTTGCTGTGGTATAAGAGGAATAAAACACTTTAGTCGTGGATTATTTTCTATAACAGCACGCTCCGTATCTTATTTTGAAAATGTTGTAGGCTGAGCCATGTGCTGTCACAGTCCCTTTCCTCCGATACTCAGTAACTCACTAACAGGCTGTTATGATGCAGGTTATGAGGTGACGACGGCTGTGTTATTTATTGATGGACACACACTCACACACTCCTGACACTGCATCTATGGGGAAGAGGGTTGCCTGTTATGATAGACTGCAGAACGTGCTTGTGTTTTATTAGCCCAGTGCTGGAGCACAGCCAGCAAACCAGAGGGATGTGGAGGAGAGAGCTGGGCTTATTGTAACATGTCGGAGTGTGTGTGTGTGTGTGTGTGTGTGTGTGTGTGTGTGTGTGTAGTATCATCACAGGCCTGCTGTTCACTCTTTTGTAATTTCCTGTAACTTTTTTGGTCCTGATAATGGTGAAATGAAGTGTGTGTGTGTGTGTGTGTGTGTGTGTGCTGTGCTCTGTAACAGCTAAGCCTTTTTTGTGAAGTGAACTTTCACTCACGGCAAGTACACAGACATGCGCACACACATAAACACACACACACACAATTCCTGTCTATATGGAAAGAATCACCCACCCTGCCCTGGAGGTAGCTCTTCTGCCTGGGCCTGTGTGAAACACGTGCACACACACACACACACACACACACACACACACACACACACACACAAACAAATCCTAATTCTATATGGAAAGCATCGCCCACCCTGCCCTGAAGGTAGTGCTTCTGCCTGGGCCTGTGTGAACACACGTGAACACACACACACACAAACACACACTATAGTTCGTTATATCTATCTATCTATGTATCTAGTGGTGTATTAATTAATTAATTCATCAGTTAGTTAGTTAATTAGTTAGTGGTCAGAATGCTGTTTCCGTGTGGACAGAAGGCCAAACTGGGGAAATTATGTTTTGCTTTATGCTTTCCCCCAGATCTGTCTCCATTCGTATCTAGACAACATTAGTTTCCAGCCCGAGAGAAAGCACACATTTATGTTTATACTCACTGAGGCCAGGCGGTGTGTAAGACATGACACTGTTCGTTTATTCTGTGAAGAGAAATTAAAAGAAAGAAGTGGAGGGAAAGGAGGAGAATAACAAGTTCCCACAGAAGCTCTTCCCTCTTTAATTGTAACTCTGGGACCCACGTGTGAGGATTTTCTCAGGGCTGGTGACAGGAACAACGTACATATCATCTTTAGAAGTTGCTCTCGCTCTGTGGGGGAAAAGCTCATTTCTTATTATACTGCTGAATTAATGCTGTGTGTCTGACGGCTTCCTGTCTCTCTCCTTCTCTCTGTCTCTCTCTCTCTCTCTTTCTGCTTCTTCTTTGTCTCTTATTTCACTTCAAGTGCAGAAAGCATGACTAAAAAAGCCACTGTGGTTTTCTGACAGGATTATAATTGCACATAGTGATTAGACAAATTGCTTACGGACTTAATGCCAACGTGCACACACCCACACACACACACACACACACACACACACATGTATGTACAGGTTTCTGTGACTCTCTGTCTATACATGCCTCTGTGATGCACACACACATTACCTGTTGCAGCTATGTATGGATTTATAGTTGTGTTTTTCTGAAATATCACGTCAAGTTCATTGGTGTTAGCTCTCTGGCGGGTGTATACTGCATGCTATCAAGAATTTGTCACTTTCGTACAAGAATAAGTATAAACATTACTTTAAAAGACTCATCCTAGCAGGTTAAGTCAGTTAAGCTAGCTGGCTAGATTTAGCAACGGTGAAGTAAACATTTCCTTAAAATGCTGTCAAAGGATGGTATTAGCGCCGAAGAACATAATAAAAACATCTTGTCAACTGACTAGAAATCTTGTTTGGCTAGCTCATCTTAGCTCACCGGCTAGCATTAGCTAACGGACATTTAGAAATATGGCTAAAGAGTCCTCTCAGAAATCCTCTCAGGGTGGCTGGTGCTAACTAGCTGCCTAGTCTTAGCAGTGAATGAACATTTAAAAACATGGCATAAGAATCCTCTCTTAAATGATCTCATGTTAGCTCGTGCTAGCTAGCTAGTTAGTGTTAACAGTGAAGATAATGAAAACTTATAAACATGGCATAAGAATCCTCTCAGAAATCCACTCAGGCTAACTCACGCTAGCTTCCTGGCTAGCATTAGCTGTAAAGTACATAATAAGCTTTTGAAATGATATTTGATATTAATAATCTTCTCATGAATCCTGTCAGGTTAGTTTATGTTTGCTAAGCGGCTAGCATTAGCAGTGAAAAGAATGAACAGTTATAAATATGGCTTAAGAATCCTCACGTTAGCTCATGCGAACTTGCTGGCTTGTTTTAGCAGTCAAGGTAGCGAACTTTTTGTAAATATGACTTAAGGATCCTCCCAGGTTAGCTCCTGCTAGCTAACTAGATTGCATTAGCAGTGAAAATTATACACATTTATGAATGTCAGTTACTAATTCTTTCAGAAATCCTGTCATGAAGGCTGGCGGCTGCTTGCCGGCTAACGTTAGCAGTGAATATTATAAATAATTCTGAATTAAGAGTATAACTTAAAATCGTTTAAGAAATCCTCTCAGGTTAGCACGTGTTGGCTCGCTATGTGAAGAGTGTAGGAATTACGCTATATGATTTAATCATAAATATGATTTAAGAATTCTTTGATGAGCTAACAGTTCGCCTGTTATAGTGATAGTACCTAGCATGTGCTGTGTGTGTATTATATGACCGACGTAGTATTTGTGTGTGCGGTTAGACACACAGCAGTACTGGCGTGAGTGTGTGTGTGTGTGTGTGTGTGTGTGTGTGAAAGACGAGTTCCCTCAGGCTTAGTGCTGATGGAGAGTGGCAGGTTACTGCTGCTAGATGCCAACACCTCTCACACACTCCGTGTTCGGAGGTAACCGGCCGTGAGAGGAGCTTCACACCTGCAAACAGATGTGCAGCAGCTTCTCCCACACCATGCAGCTAGTGCTGGAGAATTACAAACAGCTCGAGGGGCTAATTCTGTAAAAGTGAACGAAATCATTTTCGAACCTAAATCTCTGGATGCTAGCCAATATTGTGTGTGTGTGTGTGTGTGTGTGTGTGTGTGTGTGTGTGTTTATTTTCCCTTCCCATGTTCCCAAATGAATGGCGTCTCTTCTCGGACAGGGCTTTATTGGTGCCAGCGCTGGCGGCTAATGGTCCAGATGATGCCCTGTTTTAGGGGAACATGGATGTTGCGAATAAAATATAGGGCTAATATTGGCCCGGTGCCGTTTCGTGATTGAAACAACAGGCTGTGGCGAAATCATGGTCATTTGTTTTGATGTAAAGAGAATCGAGCGGCAGAACTAAGCAGCTTCTGTGCACTCGCATGGCTGTTATGGCGTCCAACAGGTTTTATACGAGGTATTAATAAAAGGAAATGAGGATGCGCTGTTATGGATGTTTCATCTCCAAAAAATTTTTTTGAACAAGTAAAGGGCATGGAATTTAGGATGATGCATCTAATAATAATAATAATAGACTCAGTACATTTACATGGACAACAGTAATCCGATATGAACCCGATTAAGACGATACTCTGATTAAGAAACTGGCATGTAAACAGTGATTATTGATGACCTTAATCTGACTAAAGTCACACTCGAAGTAAACACGAATCGAATTATGACATGTGGAGTATTCCTGTTTTACACACCTTTATCACACTATTAACATCGTGTGAGAGTTTTCACCGCATTTTGCGACAGGACACGTACACACACGGCGGCGCTCAACCGTTTTACGGTACACAAGAGAGCACGTGGGGACGTAATGACGTGCGCCGTTAATCGCTCTATGTTCTATAACATGTAAAACGGGAACATGAAAGGAATCTTCTAAAAGCGACTCATGTAAACACCTTAATCAGAATATTATACGTCTTATTCAGAATAAGGTCACTAATTAGATTACTGCTGTCCATGATTATTGCCGTAGTTATAGATAGATAGATAAATAAACAATACAACCATTATATAGCAAGTATTATATAACCGATTATGTAAAATTATTTATAGACATTTAAATAATTTTGTTTATTTTGGTCTTGATTCTTGTTTGTGTTGTTATTACTTTACATTTGTTCTTTGGCTGATACAAGATTTTGAAATGAGACTTTTTCTTTCTTTTTTTTTTAAAAAAAAACAACAACAAATATTTAAAGTTTGTGCTAGGAATTTAGGATGATTTATCTAATAATAATAATAATAATAATAATAATAATACATTTCAAATGAAACAATTATATATCACATATTATATACTGACTGATATAAATTGATTTATAGACATTTAAGTGTTTTATTTGAAATAAAATTGCACTGGTTGTGTATTTATTGTTTTGTATTTGTTCTTTGAATATTGAAAAATTTTTAAACTAGATTTGTTTTTGTTTATTGTAATATTGCTTTATGAAGAAAATTGCTTAATGCCAAATTGTGTAACAGGATAATGACTTCATTGAACAAAGCAATCTTTAGGACAAGGCTTCGAACTTAAAATTAAGACTTTTATTGATTTATTTACCTATTTACTTGTTTTTTTTTTATTCCAATTTTATGTTTGAAATTGCTTTATTTATTTTTTTTTGCTTCATTCTAATATTTATTTATTGAAAGAAACAAATGATCCTAGAATGCAATAAGACAGTCTCATGCTGTATTAAACCTGTTTATTGGCCAGTTTTCTGTCCCACATTTTAGTTTCAAACTAAATAATCTGCCAAACTTCCAAATGTCTATAAATAGGTTTAATAATATGATAATTATGCAGGAAACGGAGGCAGAGAGGAGGTGTAAGGTGTAAATGTGTGCATGGAGTGTAATGTGTGTATTTAATAAAGTGATGAGAGGAGGGAGAGAGGAAATTGCCGTGGGCACAGAACAGAAGCGCATATGAGCTTGTTTACACATGTTCTGTCTGTCTCTCTGTCTCTCATACACACACACACACACATGTTGGCACACAGACTCACGCACATATGCACTGAACAAACATATGCAGGTGAGTTTATCATGTCGCCTCCTCTCTGTCCTAGAAACTGTGATTCTGTAGGAAGTTCCTCTTCCAGGGATTTCATAAGTCCCTTATTAATTAGACAAACACACTGGAGGTCACAAAAACATGGAACTGAAATCCCACTGCCTCGCAAAAACTCATTAACATGACTCACGTGTGTGTGTGTGTGTGTGTGTGTGTGTGTGTGTGTGTGTGTGTTTGTGTGTGTGTGCGCACAACGGTATAATTAGAGACATGTACGGGACAATGATATTGTGTTATAGGTGCGTGTATGTTTGTTTGGTGTATATGTCATGTAGCCGTGTTAGAGTGTGCACTAACAGTTTCCTGCATTACCCACAATGCCTTTCGGCTACCTGCTGGTAATGGTGCAGTGGGATTTAGCGCTCGCTTCATCTCGACCTAAACAGAGCAATGCAGCGGAGCTTCATACCACTGTGCGCGTCATCTCGCAGACCGCTGACTAGCCGAGGTGCCGTAACTTAAGACACCTCTTTGTCCTAATTGGTTGGATTGATTGGCGGTTCACATCATATAGTTTTGCTCCTGTTTATGGATGCAAGTTTTCAAAGTTTGTCGAATTTTAGACACACACCCACACACCCACACACACACACACATTTTTCCATATTGGCTCTTTTCACTCCACTGGCCGTGTCTTGCTGCTGTCTGTGGTTTTTGTGAATGGGGTGTGTGAATTATATCTGTGCCTGAGCTGGAATTGTGCAGTTAATTGTGTTGTATTGTGTGTGAGAAACAAATGAGATGGTTGCTATTTTGGGTGATCCATGAGGCTGGACAAATCGCGAGGTGTCTGAGACACACAGAGGCACAGAGCATATCTCTCAGACTTCATCAGTTCACTGTTAATGAGTATTGATTATATCAGGCTGAACATTTGTGAGTGTGTGTGTGTGTGTGTGGGGGGGGGGACGACGACGAAATGCGTGTTTACCGGAAAATGACCTCAAGTATGCTGCAGTGATTGAAATAACCACATAGTCAGCTCCTGAAAAGTATTTCGCATGCATGTTCTGTGTGTGTGTGCGTGTGTTCCTCATTTTGATTCATGTTCTTTGATCTTGGTTCTTGTTTCTCGTTCTCGATTCTTGCCTTGCCACGTTTATGCCTGTTAGCAGATCACCTGACCCACTGCCTGTTTGTGACCACGCTATTGTCTCATGATTTGGATTTGTCCGCCTGCCTCTCTTTATTAAAAGCTCTTATCTGCACTTGCATCCGTTCATTACGTGGAATATGTGACATCTGAATACACTGCAAATTTGAAAAGTGATATAAAATATAAAAGCATTTCGCTATTTACCAATTACTGTGTCATTTCAAACTAATAGCTGCATTGCTGCATCTAGAAAGCCAAACCTCCCTCCCCTTTACACATCCCCGCCCCTTTATGCAAAAAGTAGAAGTTTGGACGTTTCTGTTTCAGAGAACCGCCTCTTCTAAGTGTTTTCCCAACCTTACGAAGACTTTGGGAAACTGTTCCGAAACATAAATCCGACTTTAGTAGTCCATGGATGCAGAACAGCATAGCGGTCGAGCCAGAAAAACAATGGCCTCGTTCTCCTGCCAAACCACACAGCAGCCTGGGAAAAGAATGTCACCCTGCAACTCTATCACAGAGCAGCCTAACAGAGACACTCACACTCAATGTCCTCGCTTTGTGTGCTGGCTGGAACACTGCACACTTTTGTTCCAGCCACTGAATAATGTGCTCATACACAGAAATCCAGGTACACACACACACACACACACACACACAACCCTACCTGACCATGGGGTGAATATCTTTCCTCGTTTCGATTTCCTCCCCCCTGTTCCTCGCACTTCAGAGCCTGCCATCTTTCCATCCGCCATATGTCCAACAGTTTGTGCCCTCGATTTTTCACAGGTGCAGGAGTTCATAGGTGGACCTGCTCTCTGGCGGTCTCACATTCTGCTAATCTTATTCTGTTTGTAAAAAGTGTATTCAACAATAATGTATGTGACCCAAGGTAATGTCTAGTATTCATGCATAGTGAAAGCTAACAGCTGGGATAAGTATATATTCTTCCCCAGTGTGAAAAGATAAACAAAACAACAAAAAAATTTTTTTCAAAATTTTTAAAAAATAAAAAAAACCTCTCCATACCAGGAGGGGGCAGTAGTATGTATTCTAAAACCATACTTACCAGTATGGCACTAAACAAAGCACAAATCATGTCCCGAATTTCACACTTCTATACTGTATCAGTGTGTAGACTTGTATACTGTTTGAGGTAGGTGTTTGGGACGTAGCCAAACACACTATGTTTTGTTGTTTTGTATCAAAAATGATAACAAATAACGTCTACAACAGATACGTAGATATTGTTACTAGATAAGTAGAAAAAATGAGACATTGAGCAGACATTGGAAAATTAGATACTGTACGTTCTGAGTTCTGTCGAGTGTCCTTGCTTTCGTTGCTAGCTTCGAGTTTGTTTTGGCTAGAACAACCAATCAGAGAACTCGATCTACTTTCTGTCAGTCTACAACACAACTCTGGGAACTTGCCGACTACTGACACGATTTGGATAAAGAGTGTTAATTTGTGTGAGCACAAATTAATTTGTTAATTTGAGATGATGTCATGTGCTGAACCTGAGGTTGTGGAGGCCTTTCCAACTTTACGAGTAGGAATTTCAAGCTGAGGAGGCATTTTCTTAGGTTCTTCATAGTTGAGGAGTTAGAAGGTGTTAAATACAGGAAACCTTCCTATCTCACCGATTAGGAATTACAAGATGAGGCGGCGTTTGCTTAGTTTTTTCCCAAAATTCCATCCAAGTTGGGGGGTGTTTCATAGCTTTTTCTTAACCAGAGAGTCGGGAAGGTGTCGTCTACTAACTGAACTTGGGGTTCAGGACCCTTTTACGACTTCCTGAATAAGAATTCCAGATTAACGGGGCATTTTCTTTGGTTTTTCCCACTCGGAGGTTGGAAACTCTGAGTTATGACCAGCAATTAAAAACCTTAATACATATTATACAGTACCTACTAGAGATGCACCGATACTAAATTTCTCAGCCGATACCGATAACCGATCATTCAGAGTGATATCGGCCAATACCGATAACCGATAAAGATAGTTCTGCTTTTTATAACTTCTTATACCTTTTATACCTTCTTTTAATTAATAATATTAATTCAACAATTCTGAAAGAAATGCAAATAAAAACATTATTCTCTCCATTTCAACAAGTTGTTTCACAGTAACTGGTCTCATAGACCAGAGCAGAGATTACAGAGATTACAAACTGCAGTTTTGTCGTCATTCCACACAAGATACATCATCTTTACACACAGCACGAAATCCATGTGTTTTCCCGCCCTCTTTTGATTGACAGGATATAATCGGCCCTGATCATCGGATGTTTTAAACATCGGCCGATGGCAGATAGTGTGAAAAATTGCCTTGATTGGCTGATACCGATTATCGGTGCAACTCTAGTACCTACTATAGTAACTACGATGACACTAATAGGAAAGGTGTGTAGTTGCAAGAGCAAGGAATGTAAGTCTGGACCCACTGACAGGACTTCCTGTAGGTGTACACTTCAGGCTGGTCAGATATAATCAATCTTTCCTGGTGAACAGGCCAAAATAAAATGCTTGCCTCACTTCTGCTGGTATTTGTGTCAGATAAATTGCCTTCATTGGAGAATTCGAGCATTGCCCTTCTGCCCCATCAACCTGCAGCACCGCTAACGAGAGAGACAGATAGGGAAGTAAAATACACACATAGAGAGAGAGGAGGAGGAGAAGATCTGGCCTCGCAGGAAGAAATAGCCTACATAAAAACAAGACTGATGAATAGGTGCTGCTGGAAAGGACACCAGCGCCCAGAACAGAAGACGGATTGTGAAAATGCAAGCTTTGGCAAAAGTGAATAAAAATCATTTGCAGAGGCAGGTCATTTGTAATGATAATGATGGTTGTGTTGTGTAAATCTAACAAAGCTGGAGCAAATTAGATATTTGTGTATGTGTGCATGCGTGAGTGTGTTGAATCACCCTGACTGACATGGAGTGCATTCATTTTCCGTACTGGTATACAGCGGATATCAGAAGAGAACCAATGCCTGGAAGTCCCCAGCCTGACTGATTGCAGTTGTTGTGCCGTTGGCCATGCTGAACATGCCGAGCGAGATTGCTTTCTCTGAAAATAAGAGCGGAGGAAAAAAAAAAAGCACCAAATCCCTCCAGAGCCGAGTCCGGCCAGAGGCCATAGTGTCTCCTCCGAAGTAGAATGCATTGAGTGAGGACTTTCAATCTAACAGCAGTGGAAAAAATGGAGAGACTGAGAGAGAGAGAGAGAGAGAGTGGGATGGTGAGTGATGGAGGCCGCAGGTGATGGGGGGGTGCGGCAGATGGATCGCGTACGAGGCCGAGCGTGAGAGATTGAAATAGTGGCAGATAGGCTAGTATGGGGGATTGTGATGGAAGAAAGCAAGCTGAGCTAGAGATTGAGATGGAGAAGGTGGCACACGGATGGGGAAGGAGCTGAAAATAGAGAGGAAGACGACGATAGATGGAGTAACGGATCAGTGAAAGAGCCCATACTCCATGCTTATGGTTTTGCATGGTCGTTTCAAATTGAGCAAGGGACTAGAAATGAGAAATCATTCACAAGAGGACTGTGCGAGTTAGAAGTCTTCATACCACTTGTTCTCTCCAAGGATTACGATCAATGACGGACTCCAGGATGCCTGGTTAAACTAAAATTGTCTTATCCTTAGAGTAGTATGATGTAACACACTATTGCTATGTGGTTTGGGACACATACTAATTATTTACAAGTAGCTTGTAGTATTACAGAGGAGTTATGAAAATAAACCTAAATGAAAAAGAAGTTAGGAAAGAAAGTGGCCAAAAGTAATACCTAAACAGGTGTGTAAACCATAATTCATCAGAATTAGTATTCTGCAGGATACTGCAGACTGCATACTGTTTCAGTACATACTTTTTTTTTTCTTTTCTTTTCTTTTCTTTTTTTTTTTACATCATTCCCAAATCCTTAGGTTGAACTGAATGTATTAAACAGATGAAACGTCTTATTTTAAACATTTGTTAACTCTGGAAACATCTTCAGAGTTCTTCGTGCAGTCTCCATGGAGGTGTGACATCATGGACATGTGGACCTTTTAGACTTTGTAGAGTGCGCTCTCTCTCTCTCTTCCTATGTGTAATTTTTTTAAAAAACAGCTTGAGTGGTGTGATCTCGCCTTCACTCTCAGAGGGGCTACAGGCTAAGAGCTCTGCCAGAAGTGCTCTCGGCCTGCTAATGTCCCCCTGCATGTCTCTATGGCCCATACATATACAGTGTATGTATAAATATATATATATATATATATATATATATATATATATATATATATATATATATATATGCACTATATATATAGGGACGTTAGCAGGCCGAGAGCACCTCTGCTGTACCAAATGAATAAATATATATATATATATATATATATATATATATATACATATACACATTTGGTACAGCAGAGGTGCTCTCGGCCTGCTAACGTCCCTATATATATAGTATATATATACATATATATATATATATATATATATATATGTGTGTGTGTGTGTGTGTGTGTGTGTGTGTGGTACAAATGAATTTATATGACCTATTATTAAGTTTAACATGATGTTACAAAAGTTTTATAATTATGTAATTAATAATTATGGGAAAATGGAAGAAAGGAGATAAATATGTGAATACGAGTACAAACCCTGATTATACATACGTACATATGTGTCATGTCCAGCTTCACTGCAGATCTGGCATCTGTAATGTATGTGTCAATAAATAAATGCAAGAATTTCGACCTTGTACTGAGAAAAGATCAGAAAAGCTGTTTAATCGAACCTCACTTATAATTGAAGTCAAAGGGCAGTTGTTATGTTCAGCCAAAAAAAACCTAGTCTGTATATAAGGCAAATTTAAAACTACAGCCATTACACCCATGAGACAGACAGTCTTGCCAAAGCTGCTCTTCTGGAGTTGTTTCCAGTATTTCAACCCTGAAACAATACATTAAAAAGTAGTTCTGGTTACTTTAATTTGACCTGAAATGATTCCTTCTGGAAAAAGTAGCCCTAAGGACATCTCTAAGTAATCTCTAAGGACAGAAAGTACAGAATTGAAGCTTTGTTCAGAAATACGTCATGAAAATGTTCTAAAAAAAACATTCATTTACAACCCAACAACTACCCATAGACCTCCACTGTAAGTTAGTTTTGCGTAAACACGGTCTGCGTTCGTTTCTAAGAACAGGGATACATATCGAACCACCCATCATTGGTAATTAAACATAAACTACACGTAGGTAGGATAGCGATAAGGCAGAAAAAAGTCAGAGTATTCCTTTAAGGTATGTATTTGTTTACTCCTTTTTTGTTAAATAGTGGTGATAGTTTAGAAAAGAAAAAAGTCCCATTCTCCAAGTCAGCATGGTAGAACCTTGGGTTTCATGTGCACTGTCGGAGCCTGCTTAATTAAAGTCCAGCTGAGATCCAGTTGGACTAATTGTGGTGATGAAATCAGAGGAAAGAATGGCTCAGGAACTCTGATTAGGTTACTCCACCATGGGGTTCTCCCTGCGAGAATGCTACCCAGCTTTATACACATCCACGCATGCATGTATGCACAGTCAGGATCAGAGTGTTTCAACGACTCCGATCTCCAACCCAGCAACCATAACAAAGCCTCCCGCTCTCATCAACATGGCCGCTTACTGGGTGCTACATACTTGCCGGAGAACGGGCTCAGTTTCCTTTTTGCTCATTAGCAGCCCAAATAGCACATGGTAGAGTCGCAGGCAGTCTTGTCTATGCAAATTGATTATATTCCTCACATTTTCTTCCAGAAAAAAAAAAAAGTGGTCTGTCTTTGTATTTCAGCACTGAGAAGATCGATACGCTTCCAGCAATGGGATCAAACCCAGTATATTGCAGCGACAGCCTGGACAATGACTACAAAATCCTATACTGTTCATTGACATTAATTTTGAATGCGTAATGCCTAATGCTTAACAGTAATCTGTGGCACATACAGCAGCTTTTAGGATTGGATCATCAGCCTAATGCCGTAGATTAACGTCAGCTCATCTGGGGCTGGTGGGAAAAGCAGTCGCCTCCAGCTACATATTGACGCTCCCACAGTGAAACGAAAATGCAGCATTTATCCCGCTATTGACTGACACTGAGATACTTCACAGCCTTTAATTGCTTTGTTGTCCATCGTTGCATATTTTTTTTTCTGTAGAGCTACAAAAGTGCAAATTGTTAAAAAATAAATAAATAAATAAGAAAACAAGGATTACTTGTAGGTTTAAATGACGGAAAGCTTGGTGGATAGTACATATATAAAAACTTTTTTTTATTTTTTTAAAACTTAACTAGCAAGATGTCCTGAACCAATTACACACAAAAGACACCGTTAACCAACCAGCCATCTAATGTAATGATGCGTTCAAGTCCTCCTGAGAAGTTCGTATTTATGAGTTGGGAAGTCATAGCTATGACATCAGGTGCGTTCAGGTCACTTTGGTCGGAGCGAGATGGCGGTGTACCTGTATCTTAATTAACTACAAAAAATACAGCAAGTTTTTTTTAACACTACTTCGAGAAAATGAAGAAGAAAAGAATTGCGCATCAGGTGCGTTTTGCTTTTTTAATGTTTTTAATCAATTTATGAAGCCGCTGTAAACTTTATCGCTACATATTATATCGTAATTGTACAGTGCTGTCGTGTTTTGTGCAGGAATTCAGCTTGTTTTATTATAAATTAAAAAAAGCCTGACAATAACCTGCAGCATAGACCAAACACATGATACCTGAAATCAGCTTCCGAGGCGAATAAACCTTCAATTTCAACAAATTTACCGTCAACTACAGACGTCAACTGCAGACGTTGATTCCGCCGTGTTTTCAAACAAGATCGTGAGTTTCCCACTCGTAATTACGACTTTGTGGTGGCGTTCATATGCGTTCGACTCGTAAATACGATCTTTCCGACATGACTTGAATGCACCATAAGCTTGCAAGCCAAACTCACATCAATATCCATCTAGCTGGCTAGTAAGCTTGCTAGCTAAACAGCAAAGTGAAAGTAAAAAAATAAAAATAAAAAATCACTTCAGGTGACTCTAAAGAAGGGAAATTCTACAGACACTGTTAGCCAACTAGCTAGCTGGGAGTCTTGCTAGCTAAAACACACAGCTTAATATAACAATAGAAAATGCTGAGTCAGCACTTCAGTTAATTCATCTGCTATAACTAAGTCTAAAGTACAAAACTAGAGAGAAACTAAACGCTAAACTGACTAGCCGACCATGTAGTACACAGCTTTAAAACTGTGTAACAATAGCTACAAATTCACTAATCTACCTAGTTTAGCTAACGATGTCTTACCTTCGCCTGTTTACTGTATACTAAGGGAATTTTACCTCAGGGAAAAGTTCTCAGAGGGTGTTTTTGGCTAAATGCAAAGAATGAAAGCCTGCAAGGGCTAGTTAGCATGATTTCATCTGCATAATGCTAACTGGCACTTAGTAGTAGTCATAATGCTGGCATTTTTGAGGAAAAAACATCATCAGCTGCTGACCTGCACAACTAAGTAATTATAAAATCTAAAATTGTCTACGTTGCTGCAGACGTGGATATATTCTCTCTCCTCGATCGTATGAACCTAAGCATTGTAAGCATGTGTTCGTTCTCCACAGGGAGCTGTTGTTTGGGGGGGATATGGGGGAGCGTAAGGAACCGTGTGTGCTGTCTGTCTATTTATTGCAACTGCAGTGTTGTCAGCTTGCTTCAGCTGGACCTATATTTCCAGATACACAGCACAAATCAAATGTGCATTCGCTGAAAAAAAGGCGCTGGTTGCACTTTGCTTGACAGCTTCACACTAATCATACAGGAGCAGGACAGAGACTCCAGGAGAACATGGAGGAACTTTAGCCTTGTCTGGGAAGTTTCTAGAAAAAGAAGGGGGAAAAAACCAATGGCTTGTCTTTCAGCTCTTGGGATTAAAGTAATACCTTGTTGTAGTGAGTCGATAACATGAGAAATGGAGCATTAGGCCAAATAAATTGAAAGAAAAGAGTGTGTTGGCAGGAAATGAATTAGCGATAGATTGTTTTTTTTTTTTTTAGAGCTAAATGTACTCCAGTGTGTTAATAGCATTGACATTACACTGAAGACATGACAATAACACGTAAGTGACTTCTTACTCACTATGTACAGCATTACAAAGTACATAACCTAATGACTAATGACTATTTATAGTGCTTTAGGTCAAACAGAGGTCTGTTCCTGCTTGAGAAGCACTCGTGGGCTTAAAATAATTAGGATTAAGTCCTAAGATAGGTATATAATAGTTGAGTAGAGAAATCCTGAAGGAGTGTAATCATGTTCATGTAAAGGTCAAACCAAGGTCAGTTTAATACTTTTTTTAAAACATTTTTTAATGCCATTTCATATGTAATTTAAGCACATATATAATTTTATCTCAGGGACCTACATACCGTATAGGCTCTATATCTAAGGCCATTAAAGCTAAGATTTTAAGAAAAAAAAACATTCAAAAAGTGTAAACTCTAAAGCCATGTAAAATATGCTTTAATGATTTTTTTTTGTGATGATACACCAAATATATACGAAACATTTCAAAATAAGACACGTTAAAAAATAGATAAAAATATATATTTTAAAAAACATTTAAAGGTTAAAGTTAAAAGTAAAAAAAATTAACATAATAACATATAACCATAATAACATATACATTATAATGACTTTTTTTTTTTTACATAAATATTTAAAGCTAATATAGAAATTTTTCTTAATAATTTTTAAATAATATAAATTTTATGGGTTCTATTTTTTTCCATCCTGACACATAAAACACTTTCATATATATTTAGAAATGCCTATTTATTCTACAGTTAAACGTAAAACTTTATGAATAAAAAAATGCTTACAAATAAATGTATACTGTATGTTTTATATTATATATTTTTTTATTCATTTGCTTTGTTCTAGGAAATAATATAAGCTTTTATAAGATAATGAAATGAAGCCTTTAAAAAAAAAGCTATTTCAAATTTTAAATTAATTAACCTTGTTGCATAATTTTGCATTAATTAATTCTCTTCTTATTTATTTGAATTTTTATATTAATTTTATAAGTAAAAAAAAGCCTGTAAGTAAGTTAATAAATAACTAAATGGGGTGTAATTAAAAGTTAAATAAAAATATTTAAAAGCATAAAATCTTAACAGTGTGTAAATTTGAAAATGAATATCATCTAAATTTGAAGTTTGCTCCAAGAATTGATAAATATATATATATATATATATATATACCTCAAACAAACGCCATGTAAATTTGGAGCTAAGATAATAATACTGATTAGTGTGTAAAATTGTAAAATTCAAACCTAGTGCTGGTCAGTGTCATCACTTAATTTAAAACGTAGGTTAGTTTTTGTTGCCTGTTTGAAGCAGGTTGAAATCCCTCTATCCGATTTTCTACAACTTCAAAACACCTGCCTCCCTCCTCTCTCTCTCTCTCTCTCTCTCTCTCGTCTTTGTCTCTCGTATTTTTCTCTCCTCCTTCTACCCTTCTGTCTCTGTGTTTTAGCTGACTGCAGGCTTTAGTTAAGGCTTTCTTGTGCCTGACTATGGAAAAATGAGGCGTTCTCCTGAGATTGGTGCTTACACAGATAATCCAAAATCAATGACCACGCCAGCCTGGTGAATAAGAAAGCGCACACTTGAAAGGCCGCCTGTCGCCACTGGAAAGTTCCAGGAAATGCAGCATCATGGATTTCTTTCGAGTGGGGATTACAATGCCACGGTTTTCTTTTGAACCAATTCGGTTTGTGGTCGGAGGCCTTGCCTAAGTGCTGTTAGGAAATTTAATTGGCATCGGCAAGAGGGCTGCAACCTCTGGCTGTAAACTGGGGTCATGTTGTGAAACATTTTTAAGGCGGCACAGTTAAAGTCAGTTCATGTTCATAATGAAATCGAAACATGGCGGTCTTGGTTATTCGAAATCCTTTGCAACATCAGGTTGTTTCAAGAAAGAGATTGGGTTAAAAAGTAGTAGTGATATAAATTTACTGTACTTGCAAATTAGGTTTTGAGGTGAAATATTAATATAAATTTTAATCCTATTTTTTAAAATTACATTACATTTTTGGTATTTGGCAGATACCCTTATCCAGATTGACTTAAATTTATCTGCATTTAGTGCTGGGGTTTGAACTTGTGACCTTCTGAGCAGTAGCGGTAGCGGTTAGCACGTTTGCCTCACACCTCCACGGTCGAGGGTTCGATTCCCGCCGCTGCCCTGTGTGTGCAGAGTTTGCATGTTCTCCCCGTGCTTCAGGGTTTTCCTCCGGTTTCCTCCCCCAGTCCAAAGACATGCATTGTAGGCTGATTGGCATGAATGTGTGTGTGATTGTGCCCTGCAATGGACTGGCACCCTGTCTAGGGTGTACCCCTGCCTCCTGGGATAGGCTCCAGGTTCCCACAACCCAGTACGGATAAGTGGTATAGAAAATGCATGGGTGTTTTTGAGGACCCATGGTGAGTCAGTAATTTCACTAAAATTCAACACTAATTCTTCATACACACTTTCTCCCGCACTCTTAATATAAGACCCTGTTCATCGTTGATCACGCGGTCTACATCCCGAACTACGTGTCTAAAATGTTTGTTTGCCCCTGACCTATTTTGATCCGCTCACCATAAGACCAGGGATCAGATGGAGGCTGCTCTGAGCCAGAGGAAGTGGCAGTTTCCATGGCGGCTAAGCAGTGTCTTCCCAGCACGAGGAAACTGTGAAGCCCTCATGGTTATCGCACCGGAATGGCTTCCCTCACCACCTCGATTTCTGCCTGCTGTCAGCTTAGTCAGGCGCCAGCTCTGCTCACACATGCTGTTCTAATGCTAAAACACAAGTGGACTGGGTTAATCTTTTCCTATTCATTGTATTTTAATCATGATCGTCATTTTTGGCTTTGCTAATTAATTAAACATAATTGACTGTGATGGCGAGGAGCTTGCTAACGTTAGATATTATTGTTTATACCAGTGCAGTTGACTTCTCGAATCTGATTGGTTAGAGGTGGTTGGTCAGATTTCTAGTACAGCATCTCTGACAAATCACAGATTTACATGAATGCGTTTGTTGTAATATGTTATCGTTTCTACGCTGGCAGATGCAGAGGTTTTGTGTAAGATGTTTATTTTGCATTTGTGGATAGAGTCTCCAGTGTCAGCAATTTGTCAGTCAGAAACAGTCACGTGGTATAGCTGTACCTTTAAAGTCCCCATGAAATCAAAATGGCCGTTTTGTGGCTTTTAGTATGAATATGTCCGCCTTAAGGTTATCTAGAAGCTAGTGTTGCTCCAAAAACAATGACAAAATTAGCATTTAGAAGATATACGCATTCAAAATTTACAGTCTATCTCTCTACCACCGATACGGATCAACGATTCTGATGACATCATTCTGCACTTCAGCCCCTCATTAGATTTTCTGTCCAATCTAATGCTCTCTAGAATCTGAAACATCTCACCCCAGCAGTTATAGATTTCCTGGCTGTGAGGTAAGTTAAACGCAATTGGCTATTTAAAAAAGGGGTGCAGCCACTCGATATGCCCCGCCCTGACTTCCTGTTTCAGTGGAAATTACGTCAACACATCGAATAATGCTACGCATTTCTAGGCACTTCACAGGGACTTTAAATTTTTCACGTTGGCTTCTTTGAGGTTTCTTGGTTCAGAAACAAGCTCTGGGTTTTTATTGGTTGTTTGTTTTGGTTTGTTTTTTGTTTTATTAACCTCACGAGAGAGAAAAGAGAGATGGTGAGTGAACTCACTGTGACTGTTACTAGCTGCTCTAACATAAAAGATTTGCTGTGGTTAAGAGGGAATAAATCATCTGTTTCATAAATCATGCTGTTGTAGGAAAATAACCAACTTCAAGGTGGTACTAATAACTCTGCTTTGCATCGCGCAACAACACACCACCCCACTGTTGATTATTTCCCCCCCCATCCCAAGTGTATCATGGCTTACTTTATTGAACAGTGCCTTCACATCACACTGTGATTCCAAGCTTCAAGTAAAAATCTTCACGTCTTTGTTACTGAGATCTTAGTTCCTTTTGTGCAGGGTTTTATTTTTGTCCTGTCCGTCATATCATGCCATGTGCAAACCGCTATTAGGATGGCTTGCAGATAAAACAGAAGCTCTGTGAATAAGTATGTGCGACAGGCGAGTACGAGCTCTACGGACAGGCTTGTCACAACATATCAGTGCACCTGCTCATCCTCTAGTCTTGACCAGTTATTAATGCAGCGTGCTTAATTTCTCCTGCAAATGGAGCGATCGCTAACTGCTTTCAAGGACGAAAACAGATCCCCCCCCCAACCCCATCCCCCCCGCCCCCACAGATCTTCCTCTGGCAGTATATTCATGGACTGAATAATGCCAAATATGTGTTATTTTAAACGTCAGCATGACATCTCTACAGAGATAATTAAGATTGTCTCAGAATGACGGTTCTGGTGGCGTATAATTCCAATCATAATGTGATAGTGGAGATTAGCGATGTAATCCAATCAGGATTTAGATGCTGTAATCCACTTTATTGATATTGAAATGAAATTAAGTTAAGAAAAATAGCAAAACAATGCAAGTCAAAACGTCTGTTGATTAACAAATGAACTCTTTTTGCATATTACTTGTGATTGGCGTGTATTTGGGAATGTATTTATTTATTTATTTACTTATTTTTGGATTGTTGTATCCTTCTAGCTGCAAATTTTATGCATTATAAGACGCCATACTGAGCTCTAATGGAACCTTTTAACCTTTAAGGTTTTTTTTTTAGCTTCTATAATGCCATGGGATCAATAAGGTGAGATCATTATACCATATTTGACTGCCATGTTGGGGAACCTAGCTAAATAGAGCTAACTCAGTAACGTTATATATTTGGTGTTTATATGATACTGCTGATGAATTCTCGATTCTGATTGGTCACACCAATTTTGATTAGTCACACCACCCTATCGTTGATTATTTTCCCATAACAGTACATCCCAATGGTTTTATTTCTTACTTATTTAACAGTGTGTTTGCGTCATGTCAAAATTGCCATGATTATGAGCTTTTGAGCTTCCTCTTAATGTATTTACATCCTCACTGACAATTGACTGCGATGTACAGTAGCTAGGTTCTCCAACATCACAACAATGACTGTATATTGACCTCACTGTATTGGCACTGCCAATCCCAAGGCACAGACTGTTCTATATTTGTTTGTGTGTCACATCACGTTATTAACAAACACAAACAAAAAGAAATGACCACAGCTTCCATAGATAAAGTTTGAAGTACAATTTCAGGATCTTATGTTTGTGCGTCAAACTGTCCCTATCAATAATGAATAGTAATGCTTGGCGTTCTGTCTGGATATTAAGTTGTTCCAACAATACGAACAGCACGAAGCGACTTTAAAAAAGGAACACAGGCTTTAAAATGTACAAGATAAAAGAAAAGGCTGTTCTGTTTTGGTTTAAAATAATAATGTGCAATACGTTAACACTTTTTTTTTTGTTACGTGAATGAATGTATTATCGTATTAATTAGTTGTGATGTCAAAACTGGCCGTAATAATCGTGGTTATCATTTTAGCCGTTATCGCACAGTTTCGAAAATTGAAGAGATTTCCTAAATTTTAGGACATTTAGAACGGTTCTTCGGTTGTCCCTCTGGTGAGACCAAGGGCGTAACCATGGTATGGACATTGGGGGGGTTTCCAACGAACTCGGCGGGAGGATACGCAAGTGAATGTAACATTAATGGTCAAAAATTGGAACTGACGTTAGCCTAGCCTACTTCGTGGGTGTGTTTATATCAAAAGTTAATTGACATTCTTAAGAACAAACCAAGCCATGGTATGATGCCTTCTATACTAAGCTAAGGTTACCTACTATTTAGGGATCTAGTTACTGACTGTCTGGAAAAAAAAATGCTTGTATGTTCTGCTGCACTTTTCTATGCTTGGCTGCTGTCTCCATTTCTTACAGACTGAGCTGCTAAAATATATCAACGAACTTGCGTTGAGTATGGACGCAACCAAGTGTACAATTGGAGGGGGGGAACACACCGATTTTCATTAACGAACAAAAATATATTAAAAAGGAATAGATATAAATAAATAGAATAGCTGAAGAAAAGACAGATCCGTTGGCAGGGTTCATTAAAGGGGGACATATAGAAAATATTTTGTTCTGTGTATTGGGACAGATTGGTATTTCCTCAACACTGGGGGGGACACAACCCCCCGCCCCCCCCCCCCCCCCAAAAAAATGGGTGGTTACGCCCATGGGTGAGACCCTTAATTCTTCTTTGTCGTGTTTACAGATTAGACGTGGTTTGGTCAGGAGTTCTCAAACTTTTTTGGCATCCAAATTCATCCAAATTTCTAGCAAATATGTACCATTTTAATTTAGTCCAGCCATTAGAGCTTTTTTATTCCTGAACCTTCCAGTCACCCACCCAGTAAACACTGTGTATTATATTAACTGCAGTTTGTGGTGTTATTAAAATTGTAGTTAAATTAAATATTGTTTATGCTTGTTTTTTTTGTGGTTTTTTTTTTGTAGTTACTGAGTTTTAGATTAACCCCGTTAATTTTATGAGGTCAGTCAGTCAACTATAATAACCATAACTAAATAGTCGATAGTGATTCAAACCACAGTCTATCCATCCATTTTCCATAAAGCTTTTCGTATACAGGGTCGCAGGGGAGCCTAGAGCCTCTCCCAGGGAACTTGGATTATAATAATAATAATAATAATAATAATAATAATAATATGCATAGAGACCCATGGATATACATCACATGACGGACCCTGAGGATCCCCAGACCCCACTTTGAGAACCATGGCCTTAAAGAGCCCTTGTACAAATAACAGTTTGTACTGTAGTATATTTCCTGCTCAGTAAGAGTCTCCATGAGGCATGTGAACATTACGTTGTCACCTACAGTATGTCCTTATTTCTCCAAGTATTCAACCAACAGGTGGCCAAAAACCAGCCATGATGCCAATCAGGGTTATTAAATAACAGCTCACTCAATATAGCAAAGTAGCCTTGGCTGATCCTGGATGAGAAATGTTTCTCTCTCTCTCTCTCTGTCTCGCTCTCTCTCTTTTTTCCTTTAGTTTCTATTTCTATGCTTTTCACATCTCTTGTCTATTGTCACTTGACCCTAACTTAGGTCATGTCTCTCTAAGCAGAAGAAAAGAAAAAAAGAGAGAGGTTAGACCCTTCATTTTGAAGGTTATTTGTGTTAGAGATGATCGTCTGAGAATTAGGTCATGCAGAGATATGAGATCAGGACAATGCGTTCACTATTTTCTCTGGTTTTCTGTGCTCTGGTGGCATAGACACACACTGTTTCTGCTAAGCTAGGTTAAAGAAGCTGAACTGATAAATGAAAAACAAACAAACTCAAAAAACCCAAACACACACAAATGGAAACTTTCTATCCATTACTCATAAGCAGGAAACTAATATTTATACATTTTCTTTTTCACTGTGTACTTACAATGTTTTGTTTACAAACCTATTTAACATTTATGGAAGGAGTCTCCAGTGTCAGTGCTTGGGAACAGTCGGAGTTCAAGCTGTAAATTTAAGTTTGCTGAGATTTTCAGGACAGAGGAGTTTACATTGCGTGGTTTCTTCTTGTGGTCACACGGCCAGCTGTTGTTTTTTGAGTTTTTTTGTCTTATCAGCTGTCAATCAAGTGAGAGAGGGTGGTGAGGACTGTCTATAAACTGCTTAAATGTAACTATAAATGGAAAAAAAAGTATGATGTGTCATTCTATGATGCATTCAAATTCTTAGCGTTGGCAAATTCCTGTGGTATAAGTGGAATAACCTCGAGTTGATCCTTACAGTACTTTGATCAACTTAGGACTTAATATGGGAACAGATGTAAAAACCAACTAGCATCAAATGTCTTGTTGGTTTCATCATTTGGAAATAAAGGCGTGCACTCGACTGTATTCATTTGCGTGTGAATGAGCGAGAGTTTTTTTTTTTAATCTTTGGATGCTCGACATGACTCAGATTAAAGTGTGTGTTAGTCACTCGTGACGGAAGAAGATCGGCCGTTGTTTCGCTCCATAGGAAATTTTGTCTTCGGTTAGTGAAAGGAACTGCAGGGTCAGAACTCAGAGCCTCCTGAGCTTCTCTGGAGCTGTTCGTGGGTTGTTCCAGGGTGCAGTCCTGGTTAGACATGACGTTGTCACTGGAGACTTCTTGGCTGCAGGGACACTCTCATCTGCAAATTCATGGGTACCATTTTTTCCCCCCACTGAGCTTTCACGGGCATTAGCATAAGCATGGCTGTCGGTGTCTATTTGTTCCTTTGCCTGGCAGGTGGTGCAGCATCTATACCAGATGCTCGGATGTCAGGAAAAAAACGAGAAAATGTGAGAACGGCATCATCACGGCAGGCTGCATGAGGGCAATGTGACTGTTTTTTGCTGAATTAACACATGCTAGTACATAACACCCGGTATTGCTGTCTAACAAGCTGTCCTATCACCATGAAGTTCTTCATTCCCAGATTTAGTAACAGCATCACTCTCTCTCTCTCTCTCTCTCTGTGTGTGTCTGTCCATCTCGATCAGATCCGGGTAGACGGACCATCCCACGCCACTTTTCAGTATGAAACGGTGCAAGTGGTGGAAAACGGGCCGATCCTGCGCGACATGGCCTTCTCGGCTGATCAGCACTTCCTGTACGTGATGTCCGAGACCCAGGTGAGTCATTTGTCCTTCTTCTTTCTGTGCTGCCGTGTAAGAGACGTCCTCTCGGTAACAAGCGTGCTGTTTCGGGTCCTGTATGGACGAGAGAGACGTGTGAAAGCAGCAGGATAAATTTATCCCAGAGAAGAGCGTTCTGAATGTACCAATCACTGACTCACACAACACACACACACACACACACACACACACACACGCACACACACACAAATAAGCACTGCCAGAAATTTCTAACAAGAGGTGGGATCATTTGCAGTAATTAGACTACCACGGCGGAGGAGGGGATGCTGCAGCGAGAGAAAGTTTGTGTGTGTGTATGTGTGTGTGTGTGTGTGTGTTAATGTAAATTATGAAGAGCAAGAGAGAGGATGGAGTGGGTGCATTAGACTTTACAAACTTTCCCTTTTGCACAAACACACATAACCGTTCACACACACACACACACACACACACACACATATACAAATACACACACGCAATTTGCTCACTAAAAATGCTTCAGATGGCGTAGTCTGTGTGTAATGCACATAATGGATGGAGTAGATTGGCCACTGCAGGCGATTTCTCCAGCACCACTAAAGCCTGTAAGCCATTACGACCCATAGTACGCTATATTCACACAACAGAATAAAAAAAAAAGCACTTACTCACAAAAGACACACTTACTGTATGTCTGTCGCGATGGATGGAGCTTAGTACCACTTGGAAAGAAACAAGAAAACATTTGAAAAAGAAAATATGATGCTGGAGAAACCAAGCTGGTTTCCAGTGTGACCTGAGAGAAAATGTAGGATGCATAGAAAGCCTTAGCGGTCATTAGATCCTCTTTTAAACACTGCATACAATAAATAACGCCAGCGAAGTTGTAAAATGTCATTCATAAGAAAGACGACCTAACGTGCTTGGCATTTTAGAAAATTACAAGCCGCTTGATTTTCTCGGTCTGCTGCAAAACAAAGCAAGAATTTCTGCTTTAACACCTGATATAAGAATTTAAATGGAATCTATGACTAGTTCATAAGGAGCAGAGCAGCTCACACGCTCTAGATTCTGAAGATAGTCCTTAAGCCGGGTTTACGATGTGTAATTTCTTGTCACACTAAAATCTTGACTGGATTCCACAACAGACTTTTTGCTCTTCGTGACAGATTATACAATGAAGATCATCAGTGGTCCTCAAGTGTGTCACATGAAGCACTTGAAGACTGCTTCAACCGGCTTGAAGAGACCAAACGTTTATTCGTGATTTAATTTGGTGTAAATCCGGCTTTAGATAGCAACGAGTGCTACACTTAAAAGGAACTAAGAGCGTATAGTCATCCCAGACTCTCTGGTCGCGTGATTGTGATCACTCTGGCCTCTGGGTCTTCAAGGTTTCTCGTGAACATTGGGATTATCTTGAATGGATTTGTCTTCCCATCACACACATCTTTCAGAAAACTAGCGTCTGAAAAAAAGCTTCTGTAAATAGCACAGATCAAACAGAAGTGTCACCCAGAAGATGACGGTTCTCCGTTGTCTCCTCTGGTTTGTTCGTTATGGATCAAAATCTACATCTACATTCCTGTAAAGCTGCTTCGTGACCAGTGTCTATTAAATAAAATCGAATCGTGTTGAATTAATTCCTCTTAAACAATTCTAAACATCTCTTACTCAAGTTGGGGTTCTCAAGGTTCCTCAAGGGTTCTTTGGTTACTTAAGAGTTCATGGCTTCTTGTTCTGAATGGGGAAACACCAACCAAATAAGTAGCCATAGCTATAAAAATAAAACTGAATTTAAATTGAAGATTTTTTTTTTCCCCACCACTGGACATTCACTTCAGTTGATGTCAATAAGAAACCAAGTTAGATACTGGGAGAAAGACATACTGACCTGTTTTGTTTTGGGGGTAGATTAGAGATCCAAAACCTCAACAGATCAAAATACTAAATATATTACAGATATTTATCAAATTAATTATTCAAAACTGGGCCACCGCCACCAATGCATGGTGTTAGAAGAATGACAGAAGGCTTTGTTTGATAAGGATAAATGAGGCGGGAGCGCTTAATTTCATAAATGATCTTGTCCTTCAGCAATTAGCCTATTAGCCCAGTTAGAGAGCTCAGTTATTTGCTTTGTGTTTGTTATAAACATCTTGCGATGTGCTCTATAGGGGAATCGTAAATAAGCTATCCAGAAGCTATTTAGTGAAAACACTGCTCCATCCTCCACCATGTGTGCAGACACACACTCACTCAGAAGCGAGCTGAAAACCTAAGATACTTGGATAAGAAGACAACCTTGGTAACACTTCTTATGAAGGTCATAGTTATAACAAACTATGAACATATTTAAATCATGTCATAATGCATTGATAAGGTATCATACACATCATTATAGTAAGTTTTGAAGATGCGGTACACTATATAGCTATCTTTATTATGTTTCATGAAGAGTTAACATGGAAGGCATAACACATTATAACAGCAATACCAAAGAAACATTTGGATAGTGCATCACAAGACCTTTTTTTCCTCTAATACATAAATTATACCAGAGATACTATCAGGAAATTGTGCGGCAAAAATCTACGACGAAACATAATGCACTAATAATGCACGAAGGGGCATTTTTTTGATGATGTAAGAAGTTATAAACACTCCATACTGCATTATAATACACTTGTTTAACAATTTATGAATGCTATAAACTGTGTTTATGCATTATTTATGAATGCTATAATTATAATGATGTACATATACAATATATACGTGTATATATATATATATATATATATATATATATATATATATATATATATATATATATATATATATAATGCCTTCTGAATGCATTATATAAGGTTATGAATGTATTCATAAGTCATTATACTGTACATATGGAGTTCATAGAAAGTGTTACAGAACCATTTATTTAGGAGGCAAAATACTTAATGAAAATCCAGTGAATCCCAGCTAACTAAGCTACGTTTAGGTTAGCAAAACTTTCCTGAACATGTGCATTGTAGTATATTTTAGTTTTATAAAACTTTCCCAGGTACAATTTTCAATATTAAAAGTCTTTTCTGAGTAAATTTCCACACCTGAGGAAAAATGTTGATATTCCAGATGGCTTTTCACTGTTGTCCTGTTTCACATCCCCAAAACATGTTTATTTAACATTCCTACCACCGTGCTCTTAATGTTTTTAGTTGTAGAACTATTAGCCCAAGCATTTCAGTATTGTTATGGTGTGTTGAAATCCGTGCTTTAAATATGAGAAGGTGGTCAAAGTCAGGACCACACTGTTGCTAGGCAACTAGGAAATAAGGGTGCAGAACTTAAATGAGCTAATGACTGAGGAATTAATTAGCTAGCTATCAATAAGCTGTTAAGTCAGGATGGAAATAAAGGGTGGTCATGAAAATGAGACAAATCCATCAGGAATATCAACATTTTCCTCAGATGTGCTGTTGAAATACTAAGAAAATGCTTCGTATGACTAAAATGACACTGTAATTGATTAGCATTGGAGGCTGACTGCGCTGTCATGAGTTCTACCATTTTGAGAAACATCAGCATGAAATCCTCAGCTGTTTGAACATTTTGACTCAAAATACGATCTTATTCAGATCTTATTTGAATGTAGGATTATTTTCTATGCTTATATCCACCGATTGGCTTTTTTTTTTTTAAAGGATTTATTTATTATTTATGATGGAACACATTAAAGCGCTTGTATAGCTGCCACTGTGGATTTTATTTCTGCAGGAGAAAAGTAGCAACTCTGCTCCCATCAGGTAGGCTGGGTTTAACGTCACGGTTTAGGCACGCTAATGCGCTTTACTGTGATTTACTCGTGTACGATTTTCTCCTCTCGTCTCTTACTGTCTCACTCTATCTGTCTCACTCTTTCTCTGTCTGTCTGATTCTCTCTGACTGAGTGGTTCAGCTATCGGGTATCCATATTTAGTAATTAGGCACGATAAGCAGCAAAATGGTAAAATTCTCCAGGCTATATTTTGCGGTTAGGGCTCTCACAGGCTCTTAACTCCATCACACACATACGCACACACTCTCACACACACACAAACCACGTCAATCTCTTTAAGGCCACATAGTTACTCAGCAATACTCATATCAATACGTACAATAGAGGATTAAATATGTGCTTTTTTTAAAAATTGGATTTCACTCAAGGGGGCATGACGACTTAGTGGTTCAATGTAAATAAATAAATACAGAGTTTATTTATTATACTGCGTGTGTTATTTAATGAATAGAGTTTGGTTTAAAAGTACATTATTTGTTATTTTTCTGTTGTTGTTTGTGGGTTTTTTTTTTTTTTTTGGTGTTGAATTGTCGGTATTGGTGGAAAATATCCAAAAACAGTAAGCAGAATCAGAATTATCGCCTGTGGTGCTTGGCCTTAGTTGTCAATGGTGCTGACTGGGAAATGATCCTGTGGATTTTCGGACTGCCTGAAGGAGCGTTTCTCAAACCTTGGTATGTCTCTCTCACTCTGTTTTTCCACGTACTAACTCTCTTTTTAACTAATTTCAAACTCGCACATATCCAGCATCTTTCCTTCGGGAAAACAGCAGAGAAAAACACGAACACTCCATTGATGCCCCCCTGCGGCTCCGACCTCCACAGCCGAGTTTGTAGAAGAGTAAAGAGGTGAGAGAAAAGAGAGCGAGAGAGAGAGTAAGAGGAGGAAGCACAGACCAGTGGATCGATAAGAGGACAGTGGCAGTAGGGAGCAGTGGAGCGAGCAGTTGTGTGTGTCATTAGCTGGATTGGTAGCGCAGAGTTGGACTAGCAGTGTGTGTCGAGGCCCTGCTGATTTCCACAGTCCCCACACAGCAGGAGTGAGAAACCGCAACAGTCCTGGACATTGAACACACTGGGGTTCATTTTATATGAGTGTATGTCTGTCTGTGGAGTGGATTTGAGTTTGTCCTGAGTGGGTCTCTATTAGAGTTTTTTAACCAGACAGCGTGGTACAGTATGTTACGGAATGGTAACAAAAATCACATTAGGTTTTTATTTCCATTGCAATTTTGAATTTGGCTGTCGTTCCTGTCAGAGTGCCAAGAACAATAAACGGGACATGTGGGTGGAGCTAAAAATACAACAAAACAAAACATGCAAGCCATTGATTGGTCAAATCAATCATCACGGCATCACCCTGAAAATGCCCCTACAGTACGGTACAGACATCTTGACTGTATAATATAGCATCAAGTTACAGGATAGGATAGAGATTTATAATTGTATCACATCATTTCAGGTTTCAGATTTACACATAATATTTAACATAATCTAACATTTCCTTCCTGTGTTCAGTGTAAAATTCACCATCTTAGGGCCAAATTAGGCCGAATCACAAATCAATATGGTTGCTCAATACATAGGGTATAACATAAAACACTGCAGAACGTACATAGAGCTCTACATGCACAATAGGACCGTGTTTTTGCGATTCAGGAACAGTGTTTTTGTTGTGCTTTGAAATCAGTAGATCGTTCCCGGTTGAAAAGTATTAGCACCCTCTCAGCCATCAAAACAAACAAGCAGTATAAATGTACTTTTTTTTTGAAACGTCGAGCTAGATTAATAACGATAATAATAATCCACGCTCCATAGACTACTCGCGTTAGTATGGGCGATTGTTAATAAAAACCACTGATAATGCACTAATACACGGTTCATTGCTACAAAACAAAGAGTTGTCCACCTTTTTCTGTTTTTGTGCCGTCTCACATATAAACAGCAGAAATTGTTTACAATTTTTGCTGCAAGCCCTGCTCATTAATACCATTTCATTCCTGTTGCTACTAAATACGATACAGCTGGAAGCATTGGTGCTGGACTGGTATTTAATTGGAAAAGCATCGTTCTAGTTTTCTGGTTCCGAGTAGAAGCGCAGTAGAAAAAGGCCAACAGAGAACATTTGATAATGCAGCTTTTAAGAAACGAGGATAATCTGTTTGCTGAGAGCGTTTACGCATTACTATTGTTTTAAGTAGTAGTAGTATCAGTTCTTCTCTGGGTTCTTGTGTGCCCTGTGTTATTGTTTTCGAGCTTATTAGAAACCTTTTTGGGAAAAAAGCATGTTTATAGTCTAAAATAATGAATGAAAGCCCATGGGGACCGTTTAGCATTTTACGGTTGACCTCATGCTGCGTATTCATTTGCTAAGTTATATTCATTGTTAACCATGTTAGCGTTTCAGCTTCAAATTCTATTATGTACCGTCTGCTGTGGCGTCTTATCGTGCGGAGACGAGCGATTTTACACAAGAAATCTCTCGTCTTCTGTCTTCTGTTCTCTGCGCTGTTTAATTCAAAATTGGTGGATAGATTTAGTTCTTCACATTCTGAAGGAGCTCAAAGTGAAAAGGTGATTAGGTATCATCGTCATCTTTCTGAATCACCTTTGCTGTGCCCCGTGTGTAGTTTAAGCTAGTTTAAGTGTAAATTATCGTGAGCGTGTAACACACCAGTGCAATTACGAACACTTTTCTTTATGTCGGCCCTCGGGGAAGAGTCGCTCGCTTCTCCTTCAGATCGGAGGCGCGCCATCTGGTACCTCATCAGCGAAACCTTCGATAAAGACGACCTTTAATTTCAGTTATGGACAGGGGTTCAGTGGCAATCATACTGGCATCGTGCTCCATAATCCTCCGTGTTTATGAAAGCACTTTCATTGGGTTTTCCAGCGCAGCCTATAGTCAGTCATTCACGGAGCAAAGAGATGGAAAGATTAAAGGCCGGGTTTCATTTCAGCCGGTTGGGGAAGCGGTGCTTTTGATTTGTAACTTATTAGTTTTATGGACCAGTGAAGCACTTCTTCTTGTTCAAGATGGTAAACATGCACATTTTTTATGAAGTGCTGACGCAGCAGCGTTTGTACGAGCACAACGACCATAAACTTAAAGTAGTGCAGTGGGTGGAAAAAAACCCCAAACTAATTCACACATGCACTTTTGAAAAGAAATGTTTGGTGACTCATACCTAAAATATTGTTTCGGGGGCAAATCCTTGTAGCTCCGGTTCGAAACTAAAGAACAAAAGATCAGATTTAGACATGTTTTGGCTGATCAAATATCTTTGGGATGGAAAATTGTATAAATGTCATTCTGGCTGCATGAGGAAGCAGGGATATATTTGGCTGGAGCGCCGGTGCTATAATATAATAGAAATGTAAATCATATCTAATGCAGGATTCTTGAAATCCGTTTAAGTATTTAATATAGAAACACTGTGCTGACAGATTGGCCACACGTACAGTATGCGTCAGACTCACTCAAATGATTAGTGATAACTGATTAATATACACTGCCAGTCAAAAGTTTTTGAACACCTGGCGCTTTTGTAAGAAATAAAGCGCTTGAAAGTGGGCGGTTATGTAAGGTATAATCCAAGGCTAGGTCTGCATTGCGTGATTTTAATGCACAACGTGGTGGAAAACAAGAGTCTGATGTGAAGCGCACCTAGCTGTCGATTATCCCACTTATACCACGGTGATGTCAAGTCAAGCGTCGACGAGTTAAAGCCGTCATTGGTGTTTGCGGCGCAGACTGAAATGAGAAAAATTACGGTAATTTTTTTGTCAGTTATTTTATATACGGGTCGTTAGATCTAGAATTCTGCTCGCTCTAAATCATACACAGAGATAAATAGTGTGATAAGATTTATTTGAATGAATTATAATAAATAGTAATTAGAGAGAGAGAGAGAGAGTTACCTGCGTCTGTGCCGCGTCTCTACTAATAGTGAAGCTTTGAGTGTAACTGTATGTTACTATGGTTACGGTTGTTTATAGGTAGCGCAGTCATTTAGATCGGTGAGTAAACTGACTGGAACGTCCTGTGCGTGATACGGTTTGAACGCACACCTTCCAGCCAATCAGAATCGAGTATTCGGTCAGAGAATAAAGCTATGACAGAAAATAATCAACAACGTAGTGGTGTGTAGATTCTTTTCCGATAACACCGTGTAAAACCTGTTTTATTTCTTTTATTCCTCCACAGTGATTTAACAATCTTTAAATAAAAAATTATTTTTAAAAAAACAAAACATGTATTAAACATCCATTTATAGTTATATGCTGTGTTGTGGGGTTTTTTTTCCAGCCTGGGGTCACATTTATACAAATGGCACAAACAAATAAAATGTGATTGTAATAGCAGCAGTGATCCATGTGTCGAGATTTCCGACCTCTACGACATTAATTAAGAGTGAGTGAGATACACATAGACAGGAGGAAATGATGAAAATGAGAGATGCATTATTGCTGTGTGTGAGTGTGTGTGTGTGTGTGTGTGTGTGTGTGTGTGTGTGTGTGTGTGTGTGTGAGTGAGTGAGATGTTGGGTGGTAGTGACGCATGGAGCCTGTAGGCTGGATGATAAAAAAATTTGCTCTGTGTGTGTGTGTGTGTGTGTGTGTGTGTGTGTGTGTGTGTGTTGCTGCTGGGTCCACAGCATCAGAGGCTGAACACAAATCCACTTAACGTGCAGAGAAGCTGCTTCACCGTACAAATAATTGCATTTTCCATCTGGGACCTGGAGGGGCCGAGCAAACACTAAGCTTCCTGCTAACCTGGCTAAAAATGGCCCAAGCTGACCAATGTCACAGTTTGTGTGTGTGTGTGTGTTATACATGTGTAGTTTATGAATGACTCAGCTCTTCGAGCTGACTCTTTTAGCTGAACGTTGAGAGACGCCCCGCATATTTCTTTCTTTTTTCTTTTTTTTTTTCTAAATAGATGTAGGCAATGCTAATACTCTAGCGAAATTTTATTAAAATGTTTCCATGGAAACCTCTTTTCAACCTCTGAGCTGTTCGTTAGCACAACGCTGAGACATGTTTGACTCTGGTATCATATTCCGGCTCCTCCGCACGAGGGTGTAATAATAAAACAAAGTGGAATTAAAATTGCAAACACATCATTAAAAAAGAAATTACAGACAACAGAGTAGTAACCTGGTCAGCGGCCGTGATTAGTCCTAGCACATTCATAACGTTTGGAGGGGATAATAAATTGTGCGCTTCAAAATAGCGTTTTAGACCAAACACAGAGGGAGGAAAAAAAATATTTTGAAAGATATCCACATACACAGACATCCCAAGCTAGTTAAATATCGGTTAGCTAGCAAGGTAGCTATGCTAACTACAGCTAGTGATGCTTAAAATAATTTGGTCATAGTTGGGACAGGTTTGGCTGGTATTTAAATAAAATACTAAGTATTTCATGATATAATATGAAACTAAAATCCCATCTGTGTCTGTTTGTGACTATTTAAGCTATTTAACTAGCAGCTTGTTAGCAGAGTATCTACATCATGTTAGTTTCAATTGCTACGATTGATCGTGACAATTCCAAGATAGTTAGCTAGCAAGGTAGTGACTTTAACACCTGTTAGTGATGAACCATATACAGTAGTGTCAAGTGTTGGGCTACATTTATATTTAGATAAAATAAAATACTGAGCATTTTAAGACATAAAATGAGACTAAGATACTTTTATCCTGCTCATGTTTCTCTTTCACTGAGACAATTTCAAGCTCGTTTACTAGCAGCCAGCTAGCAGAGAAGCTACATTAGCTAATGTCAGTGATTAGCAAAATGGTTTGAATTGTAATGGTAGAATTATATTTTGATAGGTTTGGCTGGTGTTTAAAAAAAATGACCAAGAAATTCTTATCAAATGAGACTGAAATCCCACTGTGTCTGCCTTTTGAGGATTTTAGCTAGTTAACGAGCAGCTAGTTAGCAGAGTAGCTACATTAGCATATGTTACTTATTAACAACATAGTTTTCATTGTTATGGTTTGTTTACGATTGGGCTGTTGTTAAGAACAAAATACTAAGAATTTAATTATATCTAATGGAGAGTAAGATGCTGAGATCAAGCTCATGTCTCTCTGTGACAATTCCAAGCTAGTTTACTAGCAGCTAGCTAGCAAAGAGTGGCCGTATTAGCTAGTGATTACTAGCATAGTTTTCATTGTTGTGAGTTATTTTGACAGATTTGGGTGCTGTTTTACAGTAAAATACCAACAATTTGATTGATTGAGACTAAGATTCTCAAATGATAGTTCCAAGATAGCTTACATGCATATTATTGTCTTCTGCACCTTGTTTTGTAACAAAAGCTAATAGCGAAGGAAAACTAAATATATTGTTGTGGCATCAGTTACTTCACACTACAAGCCTACGAATGTGAAAGTGTGAAGAAACCTAGAACAGAGGGTATAGTTTTATTCAGGCTGCCGAGTTTATAATTAGCCACACGGCTATCAGGCCTGTCTTTGTGTTTCGCCTGAGTTAGCATGCCACATCATATGAGGTAGTTGTCTGTTATAGAGGAGATGTATATGAGCAGGCTATGATCTAGGCATGGAAATAAATGGAGAGAAGAGTGAATAATAGCTCATATTACACCAGTTCATCTCCCTCTGACAAGCAGACTGACACTGGTATGGATGTGACTCTGATTACGCTTTTGATGTCAGAATAAAGAAGACGTTGTACCTGAGAGAGAGAGAGAGAGAGAGAAAGAGAGTGTCTATATGTGTGTGAGAGATCTCTGGCAGGGTGGAAACATCCAAGCGGGACACTGATGGATTAAGTTCATATGTCATCCATGATGGTCCTTTGTCATCAGTCTTCTGCTTCATTGGAGGCTTCTAAACACTTCCAAGAAAGAGAAGAGGGAGAGATAAAAGGAAGTGTGTTTGTGTGTGTGTGTGTGTGTGTGTGTGTGTGTGTCTGTGTGTGTGAGAGTGTCTGTGTGTCCATGCAGCTATGCTTATTTTTACTTTCGTGTTGTCTTTGGGAATAACTTTGCAGCTTTTGCAGTAGACTTAGTGGTCCTGTCATGTTTCTTTTACCCCAAAAAGGGGTTATGATGGTTAACTAAAAACTAAAGATCAAAATAAAAACTAAGATCAAAATAAGTTGAACACAACAAAAATAATTACAAAAAAAAAAACAATGAAAACAAAAACTACTATAGTACTATAAATAAAAAAAAATACCAGTAAAACTAAAAATATACAAACTATTACTGAAAAAAATCAAGCTAAAACTCGAAAAACTGCTACTAAATATGACAAATAAAACATACATGACAAAAGCTACTACTAAAATGAAACCAAAATATAAAAATGTTTACTAAAAAATAAAGCTAAAACTATTACTAAAAAATGAAAAATATAACTTAAATTACAAAATGTAAAACATAAAAATAAAATAAAAACTATGACTAAAAATTAAACTAAACTTTAATTGTAAACTAAAGTAAACTAAATCTACAAAAGCTATTAATGAATCAGAAACCTGTAATTTCTTTTCTTTTACCAAAAAGGGATTGTAGTTAACTGAACTAAAACAAACAAATAACAAAAATAAATGAAAACTACAAACTATAAAAAAAACTACTTTTATGAATGAAAAAACTACTACTAAACCTATAACTACAACTAAAAATATTACTATTACTCAAAAACTTTAACTAAAACTTGAAGAACGACTTATAAAAATGGAAACTAAAACTTAAATTACAAGCTACTACCAAAACTGTAAACTAACATGTAAAAACTACTGCTAAAAAATAAAACTTAAGCTGCAAAAAACCACAAATAACAATGAAAAGCCAAACTAAATTACAAAACCTACTACTAAAACTGAAAATCGGAACTAAAAATATTGATTAAAAAAAACTATTACTAAAAATGAAAACTAAAACTGAAAAATAAAAACAACTATTTAAAATATTTTTCAGAATATGGAATACTCACAAGCTGAAATGAGAGAAACACTGCCATATTTTGTATTTCTTTGTGTATGGGTTATTATATCTTATACTATATCTTATACTATAACACTATATCAGTGTGCAAATGACTTGTAAGCAGTAGAGCTGCAACAACTAATCGATAAAATGGATAATAATCGATGATGAAAATCGTTGTCGATGAATCTCATTATGGATTAGTTGGTCTGCGCGCGGCACGGGGGAGATTTACTCATTACGTTAGTTCTGTTCAGAAAACACGCTTCGGAGAGTAAATGCTAAAGTTGTGTCCCAAATGTAGTACTGTACACTTACACTATGCACTGCGTACTCTACCGTCTAGTGTGTGGATTTTAGAACGGTAATATCATCTCAAACAGAACGGCGCATCAACGGTGCATGACGTCATACGCACGCTAGCATTAGCAAACACTCAGAGTCACCGATAATGACTTTCTTCAGTTTACTTTCTGTCAACGTTACATTTTATTCCCAACTTGAAATCAGTCACACTGAGGAAGAACGTGTGTAACCTCCAACTCTAAGACAGGGCGCATTTTAAACACCGTGGAAATCAAACTGATGCACGAGGACAAACTTATGTTTATATCCAAAATGCTCCACTGTGTGTAAGGGGCGGGGAAACTGGTGCAGGCTGTTTAAAAGGTTTAGTTTAATTTAAGTTTCTTGGCATTATATGGTGTATTTGCGCACTTGCAGTGTAAATTCTGTCGTTTATTATAACGGAAGTGATGTGTTAATAACGAGGCCGCGTTGCTGATCACGCGCTGTGTAGACGCGGTGATACAGAGTGTAGCGCGAGTAAGAGCTGTAATGTCTAATTAAGACACTCTGATCAAAAATAATCACAAGTAAAATAATATTCCTAAAGACAGCGAGTAACAGAAACCACAGGGTGCAGTGAAAGAGTTTTTATTATTCATTTAGGACTGGAGTTTAATTCAGTGCTTTTTGTGCATCCATAAAAAAATAGTGCATAAATACTATAAAATAAATATTGTATATATTTATTTATATATATATATATATATATATATATATATATATATATATATATATATATATATATATATATATATATATATATATGTATATATATGTGTGTGTGTGTGTGTGTGTGTGTGTTAATTTATTTTATAGTTTTTATGCATTATTTTTATGGATGCACAAAATGCACTGAATTAAACTACAGTCCTAAATGAATAATATATATTCTGGTGTGTGTGTGTGTGTGTGTGTGTGTGTGTATTGGGTTCTTTTCTGTTTTGGACAAACAGTTGTGTAAAGTTTTAGTCTGAAGTTTACATTTGTAACACTCAGTTTGTTGATTTTATTTTAAATAAACAAAATAAATGGTACTGAATGGTACTGCTTGCCCCGCCCCATCCGATTAATCGATTAATCGAAAAAAATAATCTGCCAACTAATTGATTATGAAAATACTTGTTAGTTGCAGCCCTAGTAAGCAGGTTTAATTATTAATAAGTAATTATCGAATTCTGTATTACTGCCTTATGACCATATTATTACGAATATTAAATTCATTATACGGCGGCAATTAAAAAGTAGACAGACTTGAAATTACTAGTAACAACTAGTAATTAAACAGAGTTAAAAAAAAACTAAACACAAGAACAATAATAACAGTACTCTGAATTCAGCAAATCAGCATTTTAATGTTTTTTTAGCCCGAGTTTGATTTACTCATGAGGTTTCCGGGTATTTTTTACGACGTATGTTCGTCATAAACCGCTGTACTATGTTGCTCGGTCTCCCTGTGGCACTTGTGATATGGAGGACACACGAGTCTCATAGGCAATTAGACGTGCACCAGTGGTGAGGAATCGAGAGGGTTGCTCGGCTTCCTGAGCCACTTTCACGCAGCCTGATATGCACTATGGTTCTGGGGGATTTTATATATGTATATATATATATATATATTTTTTAACTGCAGGTGACTCACTCTGTAACTGAGCTCATGTTAATGGATCCACCGGAGCGACGGAAGAGAGACGAGCGATGGGGTTTAGTCAGGGGTTCGTGAGAAGGCGGCTGATGAGGAAAAAAAGCATGGAAAAGTAGCTAATAAAATTACACCAATGACTAAACAACAGGCCCCTGACAGCCCCCCCAACCACCCCCTCAACCCCCCCAAACGCTAATGATGCGAATGAGGCAGCCGCCTGCCAGTTAGCATTGAGCAGGTGGATTACGCTAACTGTTGGATATTAACGTTGGTTTATTAGCTCTTTAAAGCTTCTAAAGTCACCTGGAATTGGGAGGAAATGAGGAGCAATAACTTTTAATTAGCTGAGCATGTAGGCGTTCGTAAAATGCGCATATTTGCACAGACCTTGTGCCCACTCACACAAAAACACACACATATGTTGCTTTCTCTCTCATGATTGTCTTCTAACCCTGTTTCAAAGCAGCGTTAATCTGCTAGATGGTGATGTTTGCCGATTTGCTTCATTTTCCAGCAGTTTCCAGATAAATGAGTAATAACTCTAACAGATGTAGAAGATTCCTCTTCCTACTCTACTGCCAAATTGATGCTCCACAGAGTACCGGGGATGTCAGGAATACATCCTTCTACCCATCTCTCTTTCTCTATCTTTCTCTCTCTCTCTCTCTCTCTCTCAAATACACACATACACTCTGTTGACCTGTTTCTCATTCGTCATAACAAGTGGAAAGTCTGTATTCTCTGACTCAGAACTTCACACCTCAAACTCGGCTGTGTAGAGGCAGAACAAGTTGCCTGGCACTTTTTTAAAATCACATTAAAGATGGCTGAGAAGGTTTATACTTCTTTATTTATTTTAAACAGATGGATGGATGGATGAAGTTTATCTGTTAAGTGCTTCATTAAATACATAGGAATAAATATGCGGAATTGCTCACCATACATATGAACACATATTATTTGTGATGAGGAAAGGGACAGCCTAGCTCTTTCTCTCTCTCTGTGTGTGTGTGTGTGTGTGTGTGTGTGTTAAAAATTATTTTTAAGAAGTCTAAAGAAACTTTCAAGGATCCCAACTATTATTCTATGTTTAGTGATATATTAAAGCATATTTATACACAAAGATCATCTACAAAATATCTGGTTAAATTATACCACTGTTCAATTCTAAATCCTGATTGGTCGGAAAATGTTGGCGCACTTTATCCTTCTTCAGGGTCACGGGGAACCTGGAGCCTATCCCAGGGAGCATTGGGCACAAGGCGGGGTACACCCTGGACAGGGTGCCAATCCATCGCAGGGCACAATCACTCACACACTCATACACTCATACACATTCATACACTACGGACACTTTAGACATGCCAATCAGACTACCATGCATGTCTTTGGACTGGGGGAGGAAACCGGAGTACCCGGAGGAAACCGTCGCAGCACGGGGAGAACATGCAAACTCCACACACACAGGGCCATGGGAATCGAACCCTCGACCCTGGAGGTGTGAGGCGAACGATTATTAGGCGAATTATTACAGAACTCCAAGTATAGATTCCGATTCCTAATGAACAAGACAAAGTCATTAGGGGAAGAAAAAAAAAATCTCTTTGGAACACTGGGGTTTAAATTTTAAGTAGAAAACGTTTCCTAAATTTATGATTTGTTTTTTTCTGCTAAATATTTGTTTCATAATTATAATCATTAATACCAAATTACCTCCCCCTGAGAGAATTCCAGCACTGAGCCGCTTCTTGTAATGTCTGACTAGGCTGGAAAAAACATCATTAAAGCAGTTTTTCTATTCGTTAAAATAATAGTCATTTTCTAAAGTCATTTTTGGACATTACTTTCATGAAGGGTGTCAATACTTCTGACTGTATTCATTTACGTGCTCGATATGTTGCTCTACGTACCTTACATGCTTTTACAGCCACCGTTTCTATAACCTGATATTTCATCACTACAACGCAGAAACACCCACACCCACACACACACACACACACACACACACACACACACACACACACACTATAAACCACTGCACTCAGATTAAGCCCCTTTCATTAATATTAAAAAAGCACATTCCGGAAAACGAATTTCACCACATTTCCAAAGCCTTATTGTTCATCATAGCAGAAAAATGTGGTTTCTCTATCTGCTCCCTGATCTGCATCAGTGCCTTACTTGCCTGTGATTGGTCGTTGGAGAAGTGTGTTTGTCTGCAAATGCAGCTTTAGAGCTGTGAAATGGAGTGCGGCGAGATTGGCTCCGTGGATGATATTCACAGGACTGCAAGGGGAATGGGGGAATGGGGAGATAGGTTGCCTCCTGGAGATTGAACCAGTCTTCAGGATCAAACCTGGGTGAGAATGCATTACTAAGATTAAGCCTTTTATGTCTTAATCGCATTTAAAGTCTTAGTGTAGAGCAATGCACCGCACTGTAAATGCAGTCTACATTAAAGAACACTTTGGCTTAATACGAAGGAAAAAAGATATGTGTCGGGATTTAAAATGGTGTTGTGACTGTTTATACCACTGTTCTTTTAATTCGCAAATCTGATTGGTCATTTTCTATAACAGAAGCTCTGACTGTAACGCAGCTGCAAATCAGAGGTTTATATATTAACACGCTCGGTCTAATACATTAGTGCTTCTATAGTAACGGCTGTATTTTTAAAAAACATGTAATTGTTGACATGGTGAAGCTTTATGGAAGAAGAAGATGATGGAAGGAGTCTCCAGTGTAAGTGCGTTGTAACAGTCAGTACTGTAAGTTTATCAACTTCAGGACAGAGGACTTTGCGGTTTCTCTGTAACAAGCTGACTAGCTGTTTATAACTGCTATAACGTAAGTGATTCAAGAAGCTACCTTGCAGACGTTCCACAACATTAAAGGTAACTATAAATGGATAAAAAGTTTCCTGGGCAATCCCAAAACCACACACACAGACACTAAAATCCTTTCTTTTCTTTTTTCAAAAGAGGCAAATGATGGTGAATAATTGCTTGACAAAGATCAAACAATACATATTAAACATAGCATTTTTATATTTCTTAAAGAGGCTTGAAACACTGAATTGAATTGCTGTTTAGTGAATCATTGAATCAAGTAGCTGTTTAGTGGATCACTGAGTTGAATTGCTGTTTAGTGAATCATTGAATCAAGTAGCTGTTTAGTGGATCACTGAGTTGAATTGCTGTTTAGTGAATCATTGAATCAAGTAGCTGTTTAGTGGATCACTGACTTGAGTTGCTGTTTAGTGAATCATTGAATCAAGTAGCTGTTTAGTGGATCACTGACTTGAATTGCTGTTTAGTGAATCATTGAATCAAGTAGCTGTTTAGTGGATCACTGACTTGAATTGCTGTTTAGTGAATCATTGAATCAAGTAGCTGTTTAGTGGATCACTGACTTGAATTGCTGTTTAGTGAATCATTGAATCAAGTAGCTGTTTAGTGGATCACTGACTTGAATTGCTGTTTAGTGAATCATTGAATCAAGTAGCTGTTTAGTGGATCACTGACTTGAATTGCTGTTTAGTGAATCATTGAATCAAGTAGCTGTTTAGTGGATCACTGACTTGAATTGCTGTTTAGTGAATCATTGAATCAAGTAGCTGTTTAGTGGATCACTGACTTGAATTGCTTTTTAGTGCATTGAAGTGAATCGCTGTTTAAGGAAGCACTGAATGAAATAGCTGTTCAGTGGATCATTGAATTAAATCTCTGTTTAGTGTAGTGAATTGAATCGCTGTTTAGTGAATCACTGAATAAGATAGCTGGTTTAATGTTTAGTGGATCACTGAGTTGAATTGCTGGTTTAATGTTTACTGGATCATTGAATTGAATTGCTGTTTAGTGTATTGAAGTGAATCGCTGTTTAAGGAAGCATTGAATGAAATAGCTGTTCAGTGGATCAGTGAATCAAATCTCTGATTAGTGTAGTGCATTTAATCGCTGTTTAGTGAATCACGGAATCAAATAGCTGGTTTAATGCTTAGTGAATCACTGAATCAAATAGCTGGTTTAACGTTTATTGGATCACTGAATTGAATCGCTGCTTAGCGTAATTAATTGAATCAAATCAGTCTTAATTGACAAATTTCCCTTTTAAGTCCAACTGAAAACCAATGAATCATGAATCGAGTCAATTTGTGGTCAGCCCAGAGATTTACTCACCTAATAATCACTTTTATAGCGATTAGAGTATGGAAATGCAATGGAAATGCAATCTACAGTATATTAAAGGCCATGTTGGATTAATTTGGAGGCATAATATAGTAGTCAGTAATATTGTTTAGTGGTATTGCAAGCAGTTGCTGTGAATTTTTAATATGTACCCGAGAGCAACAGTCGCACAATGCTAGTCACCTTCTTTATTTCCGATCATCAGTCAAAATGTCTCAGACGGAGCTTGTTTCATATTTCCAAATTCTGTTATATCAGTTCTAATTTCCGAATAATACACCACCGATTTGGCACAATGTTGTATATAGATCATGGCAAACACCGAAGAGGAGTGGATGAACGCAAATTGGAGATGATGATGATGAATGGTTAGTGCTTTGTCATAACGAAACAGAAATTCTATGAATGCATATTTGGCAGGTGGGTCAAGGGCAGTGTTTTCAACACGAGGACATTAATTTCAGCGCTGGTGATTACTAAGCTGACAGGAAGCGGATGGATCTTACCTGTTCCTGAAATGACACATGCAAAACTATGGAAAGCCACTTGAGATTACGGTGCACGGTGGGGAACTGTTTGTCTCTCGGCTTCGGTTCTAGCAGACAGGAAATCTCTTGCTACATTTCTTGCTCTCAGGCTGACAGGTAATTGACAACAGTCATTGGCCGCTGACGGGTTATTAATCAAAAGGCAGACGGAAGCCGAGGGCTCTAAGCTTTCGCCCTGGAGACAGTGATGACACAGGGTCCTGTCCCTCCTGGGTTATTACATCTATATTCCAGTCTTTCTCTCACTCCTCTCCCTTGATTCTGAAGGAAAGGAACTTGAATCCTGGCGTGTTCTGCAGTTTAACCGGCATGATGTGTGAAGTGTGCAAATGTTCATTACACATTCTCATCATTTCACATCGTCACCAGAGACATTTCCCATGTGACTGGTGTGAAAAGACTGGTCATTGTCACCCTGACACAATTTAGGCTGTTTCCCAGGTCAGGAACAGAACTTCCTGCTGCTTGTCATCTTAACCCGTACGCACATATCTCCACTTCCTTGCCATGTGTTCCGTCTTCGTCATTTTCAGTCAAGACCCGTTTGACCTCATATCCTTCAAACAATTTAACAGTATTGAAACTTTTTTTTAATAGGTGTCAAAACAGTCTTCCACAATATTTTTTAGGGTTCTTTTAAAGGTTTGTTTGATGTACATGGTTCTTTGGATGGTTAAGAGTTTTTTGCTTCCTACTTAGAAACCTCTCAGTTGGGGAAATACTCCATTGACGTCATTGATACTCCAAAGACAACCCAAAGAACCTTTTAAGGGTTTACAGAAACAATGTTTCCCAAGAGATCTTTGGATGGTTAAGACTTCTTTGCTTCCTGAAAAGGTCCGACTCTAAACCCTGTCTGATAGGAAAACACTCTGGGTTTCTGGGTTCTACATAGAACCTTTAATGGTTTCCCCAGAAAGACAAGCCAAATAACAATGTACACTCTTGGAGGAAAAAAAGGGATGTTCAAGGTTTTGTTTTTTTTTGTGTGTGTGTGTGTGTGTGATTGTTAAGAGCTCTGTGCTTTCTAAAGAGGTCCTACTGAAAACTCGCTCCCTAGAAGTGAAATGGTGTAGTAGGGTTCCATGTGGAACTTTCAAGGATTTCAAAGAAAGATAAGCTGAAGAACCATTTAAATCCATTTAAATAACACTTTAATGTACACTTTCAGAGAAAAGGGTTCCTCAAAGGTTCATTGGATTGTTAAGAGCTCTGTATTTACTTACCTACAGGGGATTCTGTGATAGGGAAAGGTTCTGTTTTGGGGTTCCACAAAGACATGTTTAAATGTTTCCCCAAAGAGACAAGATAAAGAATCTGTTAGGCTTCTAAATAACCATGTAAACTGTTAGGGTTCTTTAATGGTTCTTCAGGATGTGTAAGTAAAGTGGTTTTATTTGGAACCCTCTCTAGCACTCTTTGTTGTTGGGTTCTACAAAGTAACAATTTGCACTTTTAGAGAAAATGGTTCTTCAGGCATTATTTGGATCGTTAAGAGTAAGAGCGGTCTTATTCGGAACCCTCTTTGATGAGGAAACACTCTGTTGTAGGGTTCTACATAGCATTTTTAAGGGTTCCCCAAGAGAGGCAAGCTGAAGAAACCTTCATGTTGTCCCTGATAGGGAAATGTTTTGTTGTTGGGTTCTACAGAAAATATTTTCCACAGAGAGACATGACAAAGAATTATGTAGGGTTCTAATTAACAATGGAAACTGTTAGAGAAAATGGTTCTTTTTGGGTTCTTTAGATTGGTAAGAGTTCCTGGTTTAAGTGTTTTTATCTGGAACCTTCTCTTAAATGGAAATGCTCTGTTGTTGGGTTCCTCATAGAACCTTTTAATGCCCCCCCCTCCCCCCCTCCCCCAGATAGACAAGCTGAAGAACCCTTAAGAGGCCACTCTTAATGAAATGGGTTCTTCAGGGACTTTTTGGATTGGTAAATGTTCTGCGCTTTCTGTAGGGGTTCCATCTAGAACCCTTTCTGCTGGGGAAACACTCTGTTGTTGGGTTCTACAATGAACATTCAAGCGTTTCCTTAGAAATACAACCCACAATATACACAGAACCCATTGGACCAATTTATTTGACGATTTTTCAATCCACTGACTGATTCTCTCCATCTTTCCTTCTCTTTTCCAGCTCACTCGTGCTCCAGTAGAGGCTTGTGAGCAGTATTCATCCTGCAATGAGTGTCTGGGCTCCGGGGATCCTCACTGCGGCTGGTGTGTGCTGCACAGCATGTAAGTGCTTCCTGTTCGTACCGCATGCATTCAGGCAGCATTAAAGTAAAATGAAATGTATTCGAAAATTTCAATATATCGTAAATGCCTTTATGACGTTATATACTATAGCATATAGCTTACCACATGCCTGTGTAAACGATCATAAACAGCCATAGTTACATAGACACTAATGTTGCAATGCATTATAGCACACGCTGTTAGGGGGTTGATCAAGTCTGTATGAAGAAATAAAACACACACACACAAACACACACACACACACACACACACACACACAGAGAGAGAGCGAGAAAGAGCTAGGCTGTCCCTTTCCTCATCACAGAGAGATGAGTTAGATGTGCCGGGCCCTTGGGGGGTCTGGCACATTTCCCACTTCACCATAAATTGAATTGGATTCTCATCATCTTGTGAAGACCCTGGAGGTGTGTATGTGTCTGTGTGTGTGTCTTCAGGGGGATCTGCAGCTTTCTCAAATCTCCACACCAATACACACTCTTTTTTCTTCTTTTCTTTTCTTTTTTTTTTTTTTTCGCGCACACGCACGTGCATCAGCACAATCAGTGAGGAGAAACAGCAAAGTCCGAGAAGGTCACAGTGTAGAGAGCAGGACACAGGACAGAGCGGATAAAGCCTGTTCTGAATGCAAATGGACCTGAACTTACAATAATACTAATGATGGATATCATTCAACCAGACTGTAGAATTCTCAACCATTCCTGGTCAGAAATGTAGCTATTCTGCCAAACAACAAGTGACATAAGTGATATATTAATGTGAGCACAGGGTTTAACAGCACTCTCCACCACCATCCAAAACACCAACTGAGAGGATGTCTTTTGAGGGATGGTGTTCATCTCTCCAGTTCAGTTCCAGAGATGCCCAAACACCTTACTAACAGACTTGATGTTGTATTTTCTGTTAATTTGTCACCCATCAGTAAACTCATGTTGAATTTAGTAGCACACTGTGTCTGGTTACATATTAAATATTTAGGATGGATATTAAATATAATAGGGGCGCACGGTGGCGCAGTGGTTAGCACGTTCGCCTCGCACCGCCAGGGTGGGGGCTTTGATTTCCGCCGCTACCCTGTGTGTGTGGAGTTTGCACGCTCTCCCCGTGCCGCAGGGGTTTCCTCCAGGTACTCCGGTTTCCTCCCCCAGTCCAAAGACATGCATGGTAGTCTGATTGGCATGTCTGTAGTGTATGAATAGCTGTGTGATTGTGCCCTGTGATGGATTGGCACCCTGTCCAGGATGTACACCACTCTGTGCCCCATGCTCCCTGGGATAAGCCCCAGGTTCTCTTCGACCCTGAAGGATAAGCGGTATAGAAAATGGATGGATTAAATATAATAGACATTTTTTGGTATTTTATCAGGACAGATACAGTTATGAGGGTGCGTGCTGGGTTTTTTGGTGTTAGCTGGCCATTTAAAGACACCCTGGAAAGACCGAGAGAGAGAGAGAGAGAGAGAGAGAGAGAGAGGGGGAGGTGAGCATGTACTGGGAGAAGGATGCTGATCCTGTCATTGCTGTCGAGTTGCCTCTCTTAGGACAGATGAAAGCATTAGTGGGCACAGGAATGGGCTTTTGGCTCTTAGCTTGGCTAAGTTCAGGGACACTTAAAAAGTTGTTCTCCCTCTCCCCATCCCCCCCCCCCCCCCTCTCTCTCTCGCTTTTTGTTGTTTGGTGCATTAGCAGAGAAAGGTGAGACTGGGAGCTTAAATAGCATGTCTGTGTTCCAGTCCTCCAGAGACTCTCAGACCTCTTGGTAACATTCCTCTACCCGCTGCCTGTACCGCACCGACCTGAGCCGCTCCTCCTCTACTGGGCAGAGTTACAGCTTTGATCCCGTTCAAATACAGACACAAAGCTTTTTCTCAGGCTATTTATGGATTTTTGTAGAGCAGGATTGGACATAAATCCAGCGTACTTCACACGAGAATTGAACCCGTAACCTCTTGGTTATCTGAGGTGAAAAGTACTATTATTACAATGACTTGAATCGTGAAAGTGTAATTAAAAACGAATACGTTTAAAATGAGCAATTTCACTCTTCTATACCCCTTTACGTTTCAGACTGATCGCAAATTTCAAACCTTGTCATGCAGATATTTGCCCAGCTAACCATCCAATCAATTATCTATCACAAGGACATTTTGGAAAAAATTTTTTTGCCAATGTTAATGAGACCTCAGCCAGTTTTTTTTTTAACACAGAGAAAGCTCGGACAATGACACCGTCCTCCTACGAGCTAGTAAAGGCACTAATAATGGACGTCTTTGGCACAGTTAGTGCTTGACTAGGATTATGCTACTCAAAATAAGAAATAACATCTAAGTATTTATACTACAGCGCTGTTGAAGTCTCGATTCTGATTGGTCAGAGGGTGTTGAGGCCTTTTCCAAAACTAACAGTAGTGCAGCTGCAAATCACGTTATCGTTTCTATAGTAACCACATGCGCACGAACATCTGTTGAAGTTTTCTGTGAGGAGATGTTTATTTAGCATTTATGGAAGGATTCTATATCAGTGTTTTATATTCCTTTATCGTGTTCACTCAAGTATATTTTTGACTAGCCATGTCTGCTTTTCAGGGGTAAGGATTCAAAACAACACCTGCTGGGTACTGGTTATATTTAGCCGCTAAAGATTAGTTATCTTTTGTAATTTCTTCGCGGACTTCTTACACTAGCCCCTCTTCCTTCAAGCCACTGTGTTCAGTTATTTAATTCACACGAGGTGATTATCTAAACAGAAGTCATTGATCGCTTCCTGCCAAGGGGATTTCTGGATGTCATCCACGCTGATGTACTGAGAGAGTGTGCCTCTAATGACCTGGCTGTACTTAAAAGAAAAGAGCTAATTGGCAGCCACAGAGCAGGCTGTCAGAGAGAGGCAGATATATATATATCTTAATAAATAAATATATATACATATGTCAAATCTGTCTCTCTTTCTGTCTCTCTCTCTTTCTTTCTTTCTCTCTTTAGAGCCAGCTTTCTGTCTGTTCCTGGAGGGTGAGGGGACAAAAGCGGTTTAAAAGAACTAAAGCGTGCCCATTTTTGCCAGTTAGCCTCAAGGAGATGAGTGGTCCTCGAACATAACAGGTCTTTATGGAGAAATAGAGTGTAGTCATGCAAGCTGGAGCGGAATCACGAATCACGCACCCTCCTGTTCCCTGCAGTTGTAACTGTGACACCGGTTTTGGCGCGTGCATTCTGTCTCCGTCCCTTGCATTTCGCACCGCATATTGGCTTTGACCTGTTCAGTCGCTTTCTAGAATTTTCCTGCGTTTATTTTTAGCTTTCGTATTGAAACACTCCCACTCTTACTTTCTCTTGCTGTCTTGCTGTCTTGCGTTTGCTCTCTTGTTCTCCGAGATGCCAGTGCCAACTCGGATCCAGTTGGGCCTGTTGATCTCCCCAGGAGTTTACCTTTCCCACTCCTCCACTTGTTCTGCGTACTTAACCAGGACTCAGTAAGAGACAACTAAGGCTCTGTCCATATGGATCATTTAAAAAAAAACAACAACCAAACAAACAGATTTTTTTCATTCTCTCGTCCACATGATGGCATCGTTTTGAGTCACTGGAAAAGAAGCTTTTCTAAAACGGCCTAAAAGATGGTCTAAAAAAAATTTGAAAAATTTCGCTGTTTTCAAAAACTTTCTATATATGTTTTGAAAAGGGTGAGACTGAAAACATGTTTGGCCTCCGTACACACGATGGCGCTGTTTCGAGTCGCTGAGCTGCGAAATTGTGTGTGTGCGAAACTGAATGTGCTGGGATCGCATTGTTACTTTGACAGTGTGTTGGCAATTTATTGATCCTTTTCCTGTTTAATTATTACAACCTCATGTGGAGGAATATGATGCATACAACTAATGAGACGATTTCCAATCAGAGGTCGTTGTGGCCGCATTTCTGCCTTAATCCTTCTCGAACGTTCGATACGTAGCTCTTGAGGTTATTTTTCAACAATTTGACATACTGTCCCCGCCTACTGATATTTTTTTCGAATGCGCGAAAGCATCAGTATACATCTCGACGTGGCCTAAAACAGTCCGTACAGGAGTTTTTTTGAGAGCCTTTAGCTGTTCTTATGTTCGGCGCACGCGAATCGAAGACGGCTTCGGCTGAATGCGAGACGTGATGACGTCACAAGACGAAAATCTGCTGTAATTTTGAAAAATTACCTTGATTTTGCATTCATTTCTCCGATCGCAGAATCCCGGAGGGTCTGCTAAAACTCCGATTTTAACAAACGTTACGTTATAGTTGACGTAAAAATAGTTTCATTGTTTATGTGAGTGTAATCGCTTCACGGAGAATAAACGCGATCCAGCTATGTTATAAAATCTCCCGATGATGTTAACGCTGCTGGGAAGAAGTAACTATAGAATTAAACGAACCTCATTAAAGCACATGTGGTAGGATAGTTCACCCGTTGTTGCCTCACTACCCCAGTGACCCCGGTTTGATCCTGCGCTGATGTGAGCGATTTTATTCAGCGCTGTGAAAAAGCACAATCAAATCAATGTTGGATGTACGAAAACAAATTGTGTTAATGTACCGCAATTCATTCGCGTGGAACCGATGTACGCAATTAAATTAAATAAGTTCAGTGAGCGGTTTTTATTTATTTATTTATTTTTTTGGTTCAGTCCCGCTCCGTGGTTTCTCTGCTCTAATCCAGCAGGCGCTGAAGAAAATTAAACTCATAACTCAACCCTGATATTTTCCTCCTTGTTGTTTTTTAAGAATGCGATGACTTGATGAAACCCGTGGTGCAGTGGATCGATAAAGATGATAACGGAAACAGAGAGAGAGAGAGAGAGAGATGTATGTGACTGTCAGGGCAATCGTGTTGCTGACTTTCCCGAGCGTGCACAGGGAATCTGTACCTTCATGCTCTAAACAATAAAGCGCGACGCAGCAAGCGTTTCCAATTATGACCGACGTATTCAGCCTAAAGAGGAGAAAGGAAGGGAAAACGGAGAGAGATCTTTACATAAAGATAGTGGTCTTAGCACTAAATAAAAAACTAAACTAAATAGACATTTACAGCGCCCGTCACTAATATCGGCACCCTTGGTAAATATGAGCCAAGGAGGCTGTGAAAGATTGTCTTTATTGTTGATCTTTTGTTTAAAAAAATTCACAAAAATACTCTGCTGTCGTGGATATCAAACAATTTCAAACACAACACAGGTTTATCAAAAAAAAACAACAACAATATCTTTGTTAAATATAGGTGTGCGACAATTATTGGCACCCTTTTAGTCAGTACTTTGTGCTACTTCCCTTCGCCAAGATAACAGCTCTGAGTCTTCTCCTATAATGCCTGATGAGGTTGGAGAATACATGGTGAGGGATCTGAGAGCGTTCCTCCGTACAGAATCTCTCCAGATCCTTCACATTTCGAGGTCCACGCTGATGGACTCTCCTCTTCAGTTCACCCCACAGGTTTTCTATGGGGTTCAGGTCAGGGGACTGGGATGGCCATGGCAGGAGCTTGATTTTGTGGTCTGGTGGACTCTCCTCTTGTCGTTGTTGATTATTTTCATCTAACAGCACGCCCCGAAGTGTTTTATTCCTTCCATAAAGACTTGCTATATCACACTGTTACATAGTAAAGGTTTTCACACTATGATTATTAAACTATAATAACATAAAGAGTCATAAAGATTTTTTCTGCCCTTTAGGTAACTTGAGTTTCATTTTACTGCTTATAAAGTTTTAATGAAAACCTATGACAATGTTGTGACACTTTAACGACAGACTTATTAATATATTTATACTAGACGTACACTGAGCCGCGACGCCGGTTGTTAGGAAGTTCCATTGCGAGGATGTGTTAGGGGGGAAAAATGTAACTCAGCTGACTCTGACTGGAGTAAGCCTTTATACACGTTTATGTAGGTTTATGTCAGTTGTACTGAAGGGCTTCTGTAGGTTTTATGACCACTGTAATTAAATATTAAAATATATTTTAATATTTAATATTTTAATTTTAATATTTTGTTATAGTTACTTTTAATGTTTGGTTGCAGTTACTTTAACATTTTATTACATTTTATATGATTTGCGCTGGTATATCACACCAGATAGCGCTGTGTTTTGATGTAAAGAGAAGAATACGGTACGTGATGAGATCCACCGAGCTGCATGATGGTTTCATATTGGCATTTTGAAATGCTGTGGTATTTTCCTTCATCGACGTGGCAGAGGCGCGACCTCGTCTGGCTTAGTCAGGCAGGATGCACTAATGACTGGATTTTTTTAAAAAAAATAAATAAACACCTCGGATTGTTTTGTCTAGTACATAGTATGACCTGGTCTGTGTTTGTTTGTTTTTCCGCTCCTAGACATAACACTTGCGCACAAACGCGGATAATGAATAGCGAATGAGAGGCTTTTTTTAAAAGCAAGGTGAAAATGGCACAGAAGCTGTAGCTAGATCTCTTCTCTACTTTTCTCTGTCTGTGCATTTCAGTTTAGTGTCATTAGATGAACAGAAACGCAAACATCGCCGGCGTGGCCGTACGTTCAGCCGAAGAGCTTTTGTGTTGTGGCGTATTCATATTCATGATGCCTCTCAGGTTAGAGGCCATGAATTCCTGTAAACAGAAGCTCATCAGGGTTAGCCTGTGTGTAATAATGTCTGATGGTTATCTCGTGCTGTGTTTGCCTCAAAGCCTCGTCAATGTCCTCTTCACACCACACAGAACAGGAAGATAACATCAGCACTCCCACGAGGGACGCACAAAGACCCAACTTAACGCCAAGTCGAACCCCAGCACAAGGCCTCTTCCTAGCTATCAATTGCAGCTTTGTTTGCGTCCTTTTTAACGTTTAACGACAAAGAGAAATGGTCTCTTTAGCTCTCTCTCTATCTCTCTCTCTCTCTCTCTCTGGTTTCTAGTTTCGCTCCAGAAAAGTGACGTGTGGATGCGCCGCGCGCAAAAAAAAAAGTCATTGTAGTCTTTAGTCCTCTGCTCGTCGACCTTTCTCAAAGGGCAATGACAACGCACCGTACACTGCTAATATTTTATGTGGAAACCTTTATTTATTTATTTATTTATTTATTTATTTATTTAGTGAATCCTTCTTTTTGTGCAAGGGATCTGCTTCTTTCAAGAAGGAACGTTGTCTTTCAATTTACATGTTATAACGTGGAATATCGTAGAAGGTCAGATTCCCATTAAAACCATAGAAAATCCAAAAAAAAAAAAAAAAAAAAGTCAACAAAGCGACTGATCGAAAAGGCCGAAGTAGGAGAATTTACTGGAACAAACAAAGCAGAGATCGAAAACAGACAGGTGGACGGATTCGGTTTAATATAAACGCTAAACGCTAGCTATGGAGACTAGCGTGTGTTCTTTTATCCTTTTTGGTGTATTTTAATTGCGTTAGCAAACAGTAACTGATGTAAAATAATTGCACCAATTAAGTATTAAATGTAATAAACAGCCCGTGCACTAATACACTAATTCATATTAGGAGGTTTAAATGATCCAAAAGAACAGGAAGTATTGGAAATAAATGTGCGCGATGGTGAAAAAGAGAGGAATTTAAGCTATAAAAAAAATAATCAGGAATGCAAATGAGTATGGATTAAAATGAGCTAGTAGTTAAATGGATGTTTAAATGGATGATTCGAAATTATTTACATTTCCTTGAAATTCTAGCACCAAGCCACAGCTCCTCTTGCGAGACCATAGGAGCTGAAAGTAACCTCATTCCTGTTCCCTCCTGAATTACTTTTACAATTACAACCACTTATACAGAAAGTTCGACCAATCCCGTCCCATCACGCGGTTGTTATTATTGTTGTACAGTATTCTGAGGAACGTAGCTAGTGCTGTTTGTCAGAACATAAACAAATTAGTAGAGATGGCACTGATACAGTGGATCGGATTTCGAATATCAGATTCTGTAACAAAATGGCAAAGATTGGAATTTTTATGTTTTTTTTTTTTTTACTTACAAACGTTTTCTTTCGTTAAGAGTGAGTTTATTATACTTTATACTTTATTATATTCACAAGACCTTTTATATATGTATATATATATATATACCACATATAACGACTAAAGTGGGTGACTGTGTGTGTGTGTGTGTGTGTGGTGGGGTGCGGGGGTACTGACCTCACTCTTCGACCCAGACTGCAGTTGATAGTGTGTGTGAGTGTGTGTGAGACCCACTTGAGGAGATAGTGTGACACTAAATTAACAATGCATTAACTTTCTCCCTGGTCTCTAGATATTTGGCTCTGACCTTCAAACTGTAGACTCGCAACACACACACACACACACACACACACACACTCACACACAGGCACACACACACACACACACACACACACACACACACACTCACACAGCCAAACTCTTTCAGAGGTACACACCAAAGGCTTTTATTCGGCTAAAATGCCCTCCCATTGACCTGCGTTGGAGTGTGTAAACCAATCTGAAGTCCTGATCTTATGAAAGATTAAACATGGGATCAGTAGGAACACGAGGCCAATTGATTTGGTGGGTTTAATTCCACCTGGCCTGCCAAATGGAAGAAGAGAGACAAAACGGAACGAAAGAAAGAAAGACAGCAAAAGAACGTAACACTGATACCGCTGCACACTTTTTGTATACCACAGCACTGTTGAATTCTCAAATCTAATTGGTCAGAAGGAGTTGATTCATTTTGTTTATACCACAGCACAGTCGAGTGCTTGAATCTGATTGGTCAGAAGGTGTGGATTATTGTCGTATAACAGCGCGGGTTCCGGCTGTAACACGAACGATAGCTTTATACATATTAATGCAGTTGTCGTTTCTATAGTAACAGCTCATACACATGGACTTGGATGGTGGACGTACAACATAGAAATAGAGAGAGAGAGAGAGAGAGACGTAAGACGTATAATTGTGAGGTTTTCTATAAGGAGATGTAACAGTCAGTAATAGTACATTTTCGCCCTCTAAGACTTTTTACACCTTTTTTTTTTTTTAAACATTTATGGAAGGAGTCTCCAGTGCCAGCGCTTGTTGCTGATTATTTCCCTGTGACAACACTCCATCCAAACACTTTATTCCTGGCCTAATCATTAACTAATCTGAAAATTTTAAATTTCATCTACAATTTAAATTTGTATTCCGGCTGCCACTGATGATGTCCCACTGGGCTTCAGAATCGACCAATCAGCAGCCTTGCTTTATCTTTTTTTTTGTGTGTGTGTGTGTCTTTTCTCCTTCTCTCTTTCTTTCGGACTCTCTCGCCAACAGTTCTGCAAATACAGTTATTTTCAGATAAACAAATAGAGTCCGTGTGCACATGTGTCGAAATTATTCTTCGGGGTTTTCTATATTATTAGAATAAAAAAAATAATAAACTGCCTGCCTAAATAAACAGCACACGTGATTAAATATCACCGTGTGAGTTGTGTCTCATGTAGCCAGTACCCTACTGTTCGTTCTGCATTTTCCACGACCACTGAAGGCCATATGATGAAACGCACAGCTCTGGGATCGATTGCGCCATCAAGCCGCATATCTTTAGCATTAAAGATGCGTCCGCGGCTAATCCCCGAACATGTCGAAAAACATATTTATAACAGTTTGACAGCATTATCCCGTCTCCCTTTCACAGCGCAGCCATTCCCTTTGGGGGTCTCCATGCTCCAAGATCCCCCCCGCTGTGAACTGTTTTCCCAAGCGTGCCACTGAAATGCTGGAGAAAATAAATATTTTGCGCGGTGTTGTTTTCACAGGCGTAAATCCACGCTCCGGTGGGGTAATGAATTTGTATGACATGGAGATAGACGGGCTGTAAATCATAATTAAGACGTTGGAAACACTGCTGTCAGATAAATATGACAGTGTATATGATGTGGAGTGGCTGAGACCGGACAGGGATTGTCAGTAATGCTAATGCAGGAGGAGTTCATTTCCCCTGAACGTTTTAATGTATTTATTTCTGCCTCTGTGGAGGATGTTAAAGTGGCGCAGGATTCTTTCTTCCACCTGTAGGTCGACCACATGCCGTGTAGAAGTTGCCAGCGCGCACTGCTGTAGTCCAATAAACCAGTTAACTGTAGCTATAATTGTAATTGCCTGTTGTGTGTTTTCGCAGGTAATTGTCTCCTAACTCCTGTAAAACATCCTGCTCTTTTAACAATACACATAAATAAACACACGCGACTGAGAAAGAGAGATTAGAGGCTGTGGCTCCCGCGTGGAGGATTTATAATGTCTTCTGTAATTACAGCACTCTGGATATTAACACTACAAACAACTTTATATGAAACAATCAGCAAATAACATGACTGTGTGTGGAGCAGTCCTTCAGAAAGACAGACGGAAAGACAGACAGACAGACAGACAGAAAGCAAACAAGAGAGGAAAGGAAATTAATAGTGATACCACTTTGTTGTACCGCGGCGCTGGTGAATTCTCAAATCTGATTGGTCAGAAGGTGTGCATTCATTTTGCATAACAGCTGTGAAAGAAAGAAAGAAAGCGAGACAGGGAAAGAAACAAAGCCTGGGCGTGAAAGAGACATTGAGACAGGAGAAGAAGGAAGGAAGGAAGGCAGGAACAAACTAATGAACGAAGGAACAAGGGAGGGTGGAAAGAGAAAGAAAGAAAGAAAGAGTTGGAGTGGGAAATTGAGATAAGGAAAGGAGAAAAAGAAAAAAGAAACAAACAAAGAAAGAAAAAGGAAAGGGTTGGAGTGAGAGGGAGAGGGTGAAAGAAAGAAAGAAAGAAAGAAAGAAAGAGTTGGCGGGGGAAATTGAGATAAGGAAAGGAAAAAAAGAAACAAACAAAGAAAGAAAAAGGAAAGGGTTGGAGTGAGAGGGAGAGGGTGAAAGAAGGAAAGAAAGCCTGGGAGTGAAAGAGACATTGAGACAGGAAAAGAAGAAGAAAGGAAGGAAGGAACGAACGAATGAATGAAGGAGGAAGGAAAGAAAAAAGAAAGAAAGTAAGAGTTGGACGGAGAAAGTGAGACAAGGAACGAAGAAAACGAAAAAAGAAACAAACAAACAAGCTAAAAGGAAAAGTTTGGAGTGAGAAGGAAGGAAGGACAGAAAGAAAGAAAGAAAGGACGATGAGATAAAAGAAAGAGTGAGAACAAGAGAAAGAAAAAGTGAGAAAAGCAGAAAGCGGGAGAACAAAATGGATTGAAAATGCGAAATACAGGGAGAAAGAGAAAGAAAAAAGGGAAGGAAACAGAAGGAGGGCCCTTAAGAGTGTGTGCGCGTGTGTGTGTGTGTGAAAGAAAGAGTTGAAAGAGTTGCATGCGCGTGTGTGTGCTTGTGTGTGTGTGTGTGTGTGCGCGTGCGCGTGGGTGTGTGTGTGCATGTGTGTGTGCGTGTGTGCGCGTGTGTGTGCGCGTGCGTGTGTGTGTGTATACGTGCGCGTGTGTGTGTGCGTGTGTGTGTGTGTGTGCATGTGTGTGCGTATACGTGTGTGGGTGTGTGTGTGTTTTGGTGTGTGTACGTGAGTGTGTGAGTGTGTGCGCGCGCACGTGTGTGGGTGTGCGTGTGTGTGTTTGGGTGTGTGTGCGTGAGTGTGTGTGCGCGCGCATGTGTGTGTGTGCGTGCGTGTGCGTGCGTGCGTGCGTGCGTGTGTGTGCGTGCGTGTGTGTGGCAGACGATTTCCAATTGCAAAAAATGTGGAATTTATCTATCTATTTATTTATTTATTTAACACACACTCCCGGTGGTTGGCGGTGATACATTAGAAAGAGCGTACGGGGTGCCATTACTTTATTTCCTATGGAGTCTTGCCGCTCTGCACTTGTGCTAGATTAGAGGGTGAGCACTGCGAGAGCTCGGCCCATCTAAAGATAGCTATTGCTGTGTGAGGCAGCGTGCTGAGCAGAGCTTCGGTCCGCTCGATGGGACGTGAAGTCTCGAGCAGATGTTTCAGTGTGATTAAAGGTGTACACATATCCACTGTAGCATAAACACAGCAAGGATTTCTAATGCACAGGAAAACTAATAACACTAATATAAAAGTCTTCTACATCTCCTGCTGAGTGGACAAGAAAATGTATAATAACATTCATTTTTTTTTTTTTTTTAATAGCTAACAAGATTAAAGTCGCTCAGTAGCTGCTTGTCACTGTTGGGTTTTTTTTCCTCATTACTGCTAAGTCACCTGAATTATTCCTGAGATTTTTGTTAATAGGTGAGACTTTAATATAATTAATATACTCAAACTAGCGTATATGGATATATGCAAAAGTTTGCACACCCTTAATGATAAAATGGAAAACAAAGACATTTAGATTGGGGTTTTTTTGGGGTTTTTTTATTTTTACCGGTGTTCCTAATACTATCAAAAGTAACAAACATGGAGGATGTCAGGGTTTAGAGGCGGAGACGGATGCAAGTGCAGATTCGATTTAATGAAAAATATCAACAAAAGAAAAAACAGTACCTATAGACCATGTGGCAACACTGTCAAGGCAAAGAATAACCATAAAACAAAGACCATAAACACAAAGGCAGAAATGACGGCAAAGAAACACAAACGCAAGACAAAACAAGAATGAGATACAGGTGCAGGTGGTCATGTGACAATGATAGCATGTAGTGAAGTGGCTGCTGGGAACTGTAGGTAACTGCTGAGTTCCTTCCGGCCTATCCATGACAGAGGAACAGTGTATCTGAGGTGTCCAAACTTTTGCACATACCTCAATTTATAATTTTATTGTTATTATTATTATTATTATTATTATTATTTCAGGTGTATTAAATATAAAGTGCTTCAACATTTCCAGATGTTTTCACAAAGTTTGTTGTGTTTACGTCTTTTCACGTCAAAAACCAGGGGTGCCAAAACTTTTGCATGCTGCGCTATTAACAGTGAACGGTTGTATTGATTTTGCATTATGTTTCAGGTCGTTGTCACGTTCCAGGACGCACACGCATCTTAGTTTTAGCATCCTGCGATTCTTATTTTATGAAATAGAAATGCTTTACAGGCACCAAGACACCATGGCATGGGGGGTACAAACTTTTGCGGTCCAGCGTATATGTTTTCCTATAACGGCATGTCCTAAAGGGTTTTTATTCCTCTTACGCCACAGCAATTTGCCAACTATTAAAATTTTTATTTATTAAAAAAAGGACACGTCGCGCTTTTTTGTCCGTTTGTTGTTGCATTTAATGTTGTAGAATGCTACAGAGCTTCTGACCAATCAGGAGTGAGCGTTTAAAAGCGCTGAGGCGTAACAACTAATAAACGTGTAGGTCTGTGTTTATCAGAGCGTTCAGTCTGTACAGCCTGTTTTTCTCTTTTGCCAGTGCATTGATTTGCACATGCAAGCTTTCTCACTCAGCACTTTCAAAGTGTCGATAAAAGTAGCTCAATATGCAAAACACATTTGACAGGTTTTTTTGTTTTTTTTTTTAAATAAATTACACAACTTAGCATATTCAAGACTAATTAGCAAGTATATTTGGTTAATGTGAATGTTAAGTGGTTTAGATTAGGCGTATTTAAGTGCTAAATCACTTTTCACAGCACGTGGTGGAGCAGGTGTTTGGGAGACAGGTGGTAGGCTGGAGATAGCTATAGCGAAAGCGATGGTGGGAATGGTTAGTAGGGGGGGCGGGTTAAAAGAAAGGAACATGCTCTGAAAGTGATGGGGGCGTCAGGATGGAACTGCAGCCTCTCTTGCAACTGTCGCAGCCTCTCTCGTAACTGTCACTGAGATCTGTGGCAGTGCAGCAAGCGCTACACGACTCATCCTATCCACTGCTGTCACACCACTGTCACCCGGCACCCGGAGACGGAGAGAGAAAGAGAGATGGAGAGAGGGGTGACCTGTCGCAGACTGATAGAGCATGAACTTGACGGGTTAGACTGACACTGTCGAGGGAGGGGAGGGAGGGGTGGTGTTAAGAATGGTGAAAAGAAAGAGAGTAGTTGTTGTGCCTTTTTCGCATTGAAAATCCCTTCACTCTTAATGTTTAAACCCGAGTCATGGTTTTAAAGTTTAATATTTAGGATTTCGTCAGTTTAGCAGCTCATGACCATAGATTTTCGTGACACAGCAGAACGTTAATAACGCCATAGCCTCAAACAAAATGAAGTCGATAAATCAGTCATACCTGATTTATGCTATAAGCTAGTGTGCACTGAATTTTTAGAGTAACTCCATAATACGCAGCTGGAAATCGACAACATACAGTCATACAGCATGTAGTACAGTCCAGCAGCTCCAACGGTTTTAGACGTTTTTTCGTTAGCAGCGAAAGTTCCAGCCTAAATACATCTCAGACACAAACAAAAAAGACCTGAACGTAGCACCAATAATGGGGCTTTGGAAAAGGGAAGCACATTTTGACACACTGTATGCACTTAGAATTTGTTTGCAGAAATGTATTCGATTGAGTATTTCAATCTGGTAACTCAATCTGGCAACCTCTGCTCCTTCCCTGAGCACGGGGCAGCGTGATTTGTGCCTTAATGGGTTTGTTGTAGTACCCATTTTTGACCACTAGGTGCAATAATAACTCTATGGAAGCTGAATGGGGTGGTGAGTGCACTGCGAGGCGATTGCGCAATATCTAGAAAGACAATCAAATCACCGGAACATCGGTCAAATCGCAAAATATTCTTCTTTTTTTTTTCAATCACTCAAAAGATGTCATTCTTATTTCAACGAAAATTAAAATGTACAGATTTGTGAATGAGGGCTTTATGATGAGTCGTCGAACAGCTGATAACAGCTGGAATATAGGCTTGCCATGACTGGTAAACGTTCACATTTACTGCGTATTGATTGTGAATGGATTTCATTTATCATTTATCCATCTTCAGGAAGAGCTTTACCGTGGTCAGGGTCACGGTGGGGGTGGGGGGGTGGGGGGGGGACTAAGTTGTGCCCTAAAAGGTTCTTTGCTTTATCTGTTCTGAAGAGGAATAGTTGTGTAGTCTGTGTAGAACCCTACTGTTTCTTTGCAGAGAAGTTTTGAAGTCAAACCCTTTTAAAACGCTCTTAGAAAAGTAAGGTTCTTTGCTTTGTGCCTTTTGTGAAGGAATGCTATTGTGCAGAACCGTGCAGATAATTTCCCTTTCACTCTTACAGTATATATATATATATATATATATATATATATATATATATATATATATATATATTGTACCATAAAGGGTTCCTTAATTTGTATGTGGGAGTCATTAAAGGTGCTATAAAGATATTACATAAATAATAAAGAATAATGTTATTATTTTATTATAATCACATAATAGTTTATAACTGACACTTCTTCACTACAACACATTTATTTATTATTATTGTACCAGCCCATAATACCTGCCATCTTGTTTTACATAACAGAGACAACTGCAAAAATAAAAACAGTAAAAATAAATAAATAAATAAATACAATTTCAAATAAAGCCTAGCTTGATTTTCCCACAAGAACGTCCCAGAGATTTCACACAGTGTTAGTTTGCCACCCCATGTGGGCTGGTATTGAACAGTAAGGGTCAATTGCAGTGTGCCTTACTGAGGGAACTGTTCACTGTAGGAGGTATATGGTTTGGCAAGAGCTCGCGGTGAGATCTAAAACACCGGCTTGTTTGAGCCTGAGAAGGTTTAATTTAATCCCATCTCTGGTGTCGAGCACATTTAACTTGGAGAAACGCCACTCAGATACATAAAGTAGGCCAATTCTTTTCATAATGCTACCTGGGGGAAGTGATATGTCTGCTGACAATGCGCCTTTGAAATAGTAATTCACCTTATTTTGGCACAGGGGACACTGTTAGCAGATCATGTGCTGATCTTTGAGTTTCCAGCTCTCTAATTTTAGCTTTTCCGAACATTGATTCCCCCCACCTTCGTCGCGCTGTGACCCGTCGGTGCTGTAATCGATGTCTCAGGGTTACAAGGACTCACGGATCAGCCGCGCAGGGCAGGTGGGGAACATGCTAACTTTAGAAAGTCACGCTCTCTCGGATTACCAAGCCGCTTTGTGTGGTTTTGAGACAGCTGAGTCATTGTGCAAGGCTGAAAGGATGAACTTTAAAGTTGAGATTGTAAAACTCACTGCTCATTGGTTGTACACTTGTAGCACCTAAGTTCGATGCTGCTTTTTAATTAAGCAATAAAACAATTAGGGGTGTGCTGTTGTTGGAAAATAATCAACGACGGGGTGGTGCGAGGAAGAATTACCACTCTTACCACAACAACGTTGATTATTTCTCTGTAACAGAACGTCCTGGATCGGTGTTTTATTCCTTTTATTCCACATGACTTTATCAGTAATGAAATGTTTTGTATTCATCAAAGGACAACACAAAATAACTTTTATCTGTTTAGAGTTACATTTAATGTCATGGAACGTCTCTGAGACAAATTATTTCTTGTTACTTACATTATAACAAATTTAAACGATTGGCAGAACTATTAAGAAACACTGACACTGGAGACTCCTTCCACTGCAGCATATCAATTACCCATTTTTCTTTCTTAGTTAATGACACGTTTTAAATATGTTTATTAATCACCTTAGATTATGTGAAACAACAATGTAGTACTATTTGGCTGAGATTAGAATCAAGCTGTGGTTTAATCCTTGAAGAACATTCTAAATATATAGATTATATGGATTATTCTGACAAAGGTTTTGCACATCATTTTCAAATGAATAACTAAACCAATGGTATATGGCGGTGTTTATTTACTGTTAGCAGCAGAAAAGATTTGACTTCATCCCAAATGAATCAAATGAATCAAATAAGTCAAATGACTTAAGCAACTTAAATAATGCGTGTAATGCATGTGATTCAAATAACTCAATGCTAATAAATCATATAAGCCAAATCTTACAAATAACTCAATGTTAATAAATCATATAACTCTAATCTTACAAATAACTCAAATAACTCAATGTTAATAACTCAAATATTCCAAATAACTCAAATATGTCAAGCAATCGTTTAAGTATCTAAAATAATGCAAATAATGAACATAATACAAATGACTCAAATAACTCAATGCTAATAAAATAAATGACTCAAATCATACAAATAACTCAATGCTAATATCTCAAATATTCCAAATAACTCAAATATGTCAAGCAATCGTTTAAGTATCTAAAATAATGCAAATAATGAACATAATACAAATGACTCAAATAACTCAATGCTAATAAAATAAATGACTCAAATCATACAAATAACTCAATGCTAATATCTCAAATATTCCAAATAACTCAAATATGTCAAGCAATCGTTTAAGTATCTAAAATAATGCAAATAATGAACATAATACAAATGACTCAAATAACTCAATGCTAATAAAATAAATGACTCAAATCATACAAATAACTCAATGCTAATATCTCAAATATTCCAAATAACTCAAATATGTCAAGTGATCATTTAAGTAACTCAAATAATGCAAATAATGAACATAAAACAAATAACTCAATCTAATTAAACAAAAAGGCTAACTCAAATAACTCAATGCTAATAACTCAAATGACTCAAATCATACAAATAACTCAAATGACTCAAATCATACAAATAACTCACATCATACAAATAACTCAAATAGCTTAATGCTAATAACTCAAATAAGTCAAATACATCAAATAACTCAAACTACACAAAGTAATTGCTTAAGTAGCGCAAATAATGCACATAATATAAAGAACTCAATAGTAACAACTCAAATTATACAAATAACTCAAATACCTTACCCTCAAATATCTCACCAGACATCATCCATAGCTGGCAATGCTAACTGATAGCAGCCTGCTGTGCTGATATCTTCCTTTCCTTCCTCATTTAACTTTTTAGGTTTGGATCCAAATCAGCAAGCTACCACCTCAGCTCAGCTCTATTTTTTTTTGTTGTTGTTGTTGCTAAGATCTGTATTACATCCTGTTGCAATCACTTCATCTGCATGCCGTATCACTCCGGATCATTTGAAAACACAGTAATATATGCACCTCCGGGCGACGCACATGGGCCGGCAGGCAGTCCTGCTGACAGATGGGGGCTTTAATATGTTCGGTCTTTGATCACATCTACAGGGGATGCGGTGTTGGAAGAGGCAGATAAACCGTTTAATATATACCATGTCCCCAGGCATGGGGGGGGCGTCTCGTCGCTGGGATGGTGACACGGATGTGAAGCTGAGATGAGGCAACTTGTCTGAGATGGAGTTGACAGTTTCTGAAATTGCGCTCTGAGGTTTTATTTTTTGGGGTTGTTTTTTTTTTTTTTTCACGTCGCTTCTAATAGAAGGGGAGCTTCATGGTGTCAGGATGAATTTAGGTGTAGGGCGTTCTCACCACAACCCTGGACTTTATCTGCAAACCATACTGGTATTGTTCAGGATTATTTACTTACATTTGCAGCTTCAAAGTTCTATTTTGTTCAGGATGCTCACCTTGATACTTGCTCCAGCTCCAGCTCTAGCTCCAGGGTTCCTTGGAGAACGCTATTTTGTTCTACTGTATACTCAATGGCTCAGAATAACGATAAAGCTCGGGTTTATTTATCTTTATGGAGTTACACATGCTCTCCTTGTGTTTGTGTCGGTTTTCTCCTGGTTCTCAGGATTCCTCCCACCCTGAAATCCATGCCAGTAGACAGATCAGTGTCACTAAGTTGCCCCTAGGTGTGAATGACCGTGTGTGTGTGTGTGTGTTTGTGCATGGAGCTCTGGCGTCAAATCCAAGGTGTTTTACTGCCTCAATGCCCAGTATTCCCAGGATTGGCTTCGCAGCCACTGCTACCCTTTCCAGGATAAAACTCTTACTGAATATAAATGAAGGAAAGAATGTTACTTTACTGAAGATTTAAGGAGGGAAAAGTGGTAGAAATGTACTACTACGGTACCATACACCCCGTTTATTCCCACACAATCCCTTAGGAACTGTATTAGATCTCATCGTGGTACAGTATATTTCGGAATGTACTGTAACCACTTCCTGATTCAATTCCTGTATTGAAAGTGGGTTGAGTAAGCGCAGGTTTGCAGGTGATCACCGTGTGTGTGTGTGTGTGTGTGTGTGTGTGTTTGTTTGTTTGTCATTCTTGGGGTGCCCCTCAGTAATTTTCCGCCCGGCTGCTGTTAGCGGCAGCGTGGAGAGCAGCAGCCCTGAGGGTGAACCCCACCAGGCGGGGAAGAATCGGGTCAGAGCCACTGGACTGGGTAATGACTTTCCCAGACTCTCCAGCATCCCACTGCTCTCCCTATCTCTCTCTCCCACACACACACACACACACACACACACTTAAAGGAATCTTGACACTTTTCTTTCCTCTTTGTCCTCTTTCCGTCCCACTTTAACTCCCTTTCTCACTTCTCGGCTTAATGACGACGGCCTGGCTCGTCCTCCCTCCTCTCTCACAGAGTTCGTCTCAGAGTGCATCTAAATTTAAACCTCGCTTCTTCTCACTTTATCTCTCTCTCGCTTTTTTTTGCTGCGCTGTGCTGAATATTATATATGTCTGTATCTCAATTATATAGAAATGTCAGTAATGACAAGGTCTTTTTTGGGGGGGGGGGTAATTGATGTCACTGCACTGACTAACGATTTCACTGCAGAGAGAAATTTCCTTTTCTTTTCTTTTCTTTTTTTTTTTTTAAAGGGGAGCAATACATCATGATTTAATCACGCCACATCCAGTGCTGAGAGATTATTATTATTATTATTATTCATTTAAATATATATTTTCCAGTCGCAGCGTGATAGGTCACGGTACGGTAATAAATCTGCGATTCAACGTTTTCATCTTTCTTTCCATCAGAACAGACTATAATAAATATGTACCCACTTTTTCTTTTTTTTTTTGCCAGAGTACCAAAGTACCGAACAGGGACGTTTCATTAGCGTAGCTCATTCACAGTAACTTCAAGCTAACTTCTAACTTCAAGCTATCCCTTACATTATAGCATCTCTCTCTCTCTCAAAAACATAAACAAAAAACAAAACAGCTCATCATGTTACACCCCGAAGAGTTGGAAAGTTTAACATTACAGCTTTAAACCTGACTGGTACAAAGCCCTGACTGACACTGGAGACTCCTTCCATAAATGTTAAATAAACGGCTTGAATTGGTGAAATCGCAGTTGCACTAAATTGTTTGATGTTTGTTGGTAAACGACACCACCTTATAGCCGTACTCATGTTCGACTGTGATGAATCGAAGATGGCTTTGGCTGAATGCTCGGCCTGAATCTACGGAAAATCTGCGGCCATTTTGAGCAATTGCGAGCTCCTCCGAATACTGTGGCGTTCGCTTGATTTTGCGTTCATTTCTGTGGACGCAAAATCGCTAAATCCTGGAGGGACCGGAGCTGCTGTTTGAAGAACACATTAATCAGCACCTTCTAACCAATCAGAATTGAGTACTGTGATTATACCTTAATACATTCATGCAGGTATGTGGTGATGGAAAGGTTTGGAATTATGATATTTACATAGGCATATTACGGGTTTTTTTTTGGGGAGGGGGTTTTATGGCATTTGGCAGACGCCCTTATCCAGAGCGACTTACATTTTATCTCATTTATACAACTGAGCAGTTGAGGGTTAAGGGCCTTGCTCGAGGGCCCAGTAGCGGCAGCTTGAACTCATGACGCTCATGACTGATCAGTAGCCCACTGAGCTACCACAGGTTTTACACTGTAAGGACGTTTTTGTGATGTTAAGATGTAAGACGTTAATTACGATCCCCAGGTGCTTTTTAACTCTTAATAAAAACATGTTTTTTGTGTATGGATGAGCTTCTAGCACTGATTTTGTCATGCACAGTGCTCTTCTCTTACACCATCACACTATTAGGACTCGTGATCAGAGCAGCTGTAGTTTGTCTTTAGTGCTACATTTAAACATGTGATGCACATTCTATCTTATTCTCTCTCTCTTTCTCTCGCTTTCTCCATCTCTCTCTCTCTCTCTCTCTCTTTCCTCTTATCTCCCATGCCTGAATAGGCCGCTGCATTTCAAAAGCCAATCGTGTCCCTTGTGGCTGGTGGAGAGGGACTTTCTGTCTCTTTTCCATTTCTCACAACACGTCTTACTGTGCTGTTGTGCTCTGATCTCGTAAGAGTATCACACTTTGCCAGGGGAGCGTTTACAGTACGCAGCAGACGTGAATCTGAAGACACTCTTAGACTGTAGTAAATGCTTAAACACGGTCTTTACCGAATTTGAAATGCACCGCAGTACCTTCTCTCAGTCATCATACCTTCAAATTCTTCGTGTTTACTTTGCAAAGAGCACGAGACTGGCATCTTCTAGCACCTGCTTTTTCAACCAGGGCTAGACAATACAATATCATATCAATATCACAATCAATTTGATCAGGAGTGTTGTATTTCATTTGCTGCAGCTGTAGCTGTAGGTGCTAAATGTTAATGCACTAATGCATTAAGCACACAATATGGACTCGAGCTAACAACCAACTTGCATTCATTATTAGCAACATTAGCATGTTTATCCTTTTCATGCTGCCACTTGGCTGTTTGCTAGCAAAACATCACTGTGATACTTTTCAAGTACTGTGTAAGTTTTTCTTCTGTCACTATGACAGCGCTGTTGAATTCTGACAGTAGTGCAGCTACAAATCACAGGTTTATATTCTTGCACTCGTTCTAATATTTCATTTCTATGGTAAGACATTAAACAGAGACTTTTTATGGAAGACATAAACAGATGAAAAAATAAACGTGAGTCTCCAGTAGGGAGCACGGTGACTTAGTGTTTATCATGCTTGCCTCGCACCTCCGGGGTTGTGGATTCAATTCCCGCCTCTGCCCTGTGTGCGGTGTGTGCTTGCTTCGAGGGGGTTGGGGGGGCGGGGTGCTCCAGGTAGTTTCCTCTCCCAGTCCAGAGACATGCATTGTAGGCTGATTGGCTCATTTCCAAATTGTCCGTAGTGTGTGAACGGGTGTGTGAGTGTGTGTGGGATGTTGGGCTGGCACCCCGTCCAGGGTGTCCATCCTCTTGTGTCCCGAGCTCCCTGGGATAAGCTCAAGGCTCCCCTGTGACCCCGTGTACAGAAAATGGATGGATGGATGGATAGATGGATAGATAGATGGATGGATGGATAGATGAATGGATGGATGGATGGATAGATGGATGGATGGATAGATAGATGGATGGATGGATGGATAGGTGGATGGATAGATGGATTCATGGATGGATGGATAGATGGATGGATGGATGGATAGATGGCTGGTTGGATAGATGGATACATGGATGGATGGATAGATCGATGGCTGGATGGATAGATGGATACATGGATGGATGATAGATTGATGGATGGATGGATAGGTGGATGGATAGATGGATACACAGATGGATGGATAGATTGATGGATGGATGGATAGATGGCTAGATGGATAGATGGATAGATGGATGATGGATAGATTGATGGATGGATGGATAGATGGATACATGGATGGATGATAGATTGATGGATGGATGGATGGATGGATAGATGGCTGGATGGAGAGATGGATACAGGGATGGATGTATAGATTGATGGATGGATGGATAGATGGCTGGATGGATAGATGGATACATGGATGGATGGATGGCTGGCTGGATGGATGGATAGATAGATGGATGGATGAATGGATGGATACATGGATGGATGGATAGATTGATGGATGGATGGATGGATGGATGGATGAATGGATGGATGGATGGATGGCTGGATGGATAGATGGCTGGCTGGATGGATGGATAGATAGATGGATGGATGAATGGATGGGGTCTTCAGCATCAATACTCTGTAACAGTTAATAGGTTTTCCCCTTTGGGGAAAGTCTTTCTCTGTGACATGAAAGCTTTTTCATTTGACCAACTTCAAGAGGCTGCCAAAGGAACGCCCACTTATAGCTGCTATGATAACAGGAAATAACTCGCTGTGTGGACGTTCCACAACATTCCACAGCATTATATGTAACCAGAAACGGATAAAAACTACAATGTGTGCCGTCCAGTAATAAAAAAAAAATTCCGTCCAGTGTCTTATTCCTTACTTAGCCTTAGCCAGGATGTCCAGTGTGTGTGTGTGTGTGTGTGTGTGTGTGTGTGTGTGTGTGTGTGTGCTGGATGGTCCAGCCAGAGGAGACTCCCGCTGTCAAATCCCTCATTAATTGTGTTGCACTATGATTATCAAAGCGCTAGGAGATCCACAGCCCCCGGATTAGCCTAATTCATGTCTCTTTTAGATGAAATAATCATAATGTTGACCATATTTGGAGATCATAGCAGGTTTTTTTGATTCCGTGATGCCATTGGAGCTCCATGCTCATGCTTTCAGATTTACACAAAGTGGAAAGGATGAGCGTGTTTCATATGCATCTCAGTCTGAGATCAAACCCGATGTCATAGACAGCACTAATAGCTGAATCAGTTGGAGTCCGTTTGAACCAATGTGGAGATGATAATATACATCTGTGTCTAAAAGAAAGCGTGACTCAGTTCTCCTCAGTCTGCCAGCCTGCACTCTGTCCTTCTCATATGGACCAGATGGACTGTGTTATCAGATAATAACATCTTATTAGAGCATGTGTGTGTGTGTGTGTGTGTGTGTGTGTGTGTGGAACTATCCGAGCCCGTCAACTGTCGGAGAAGCTGTCACATTCAGATCAAATGCTTTTCGGATTATCACACAGACCACAGAACCAGGATCCAAACGATCGTAAGAAGGCCGGAGTAATCTGAGTACACAGTATTTCTACACACGATGTTTACACACATGCACTCAGCAGTGTACTGCGCATTCTCTAAGTAAGCGATAAAGCACTTCCGGGGACGTGCGGTTACGGGAAAATAATCGACGGGATGAAGACGAGTGTTGCGTGTCAGAACAGTGAAGTCGATCGTTTTCTGATAACAGCACGCCAACACGTGTTTTAATTTCCTCTTCTACTACAGGAAATTAGCAGTATTTATTTATTTACAGCGACACATCGTATGTTTTTTTATCCATTTCTAGTTACGTTTAGTGTCGTGACTAGAGCATCTATGAAGCAGGTTGTCACGTAAGGGCGGTTAGGACGGATGCAATTGCAGTTAAGAGCTTTAATGAAGATTATAATATCCAGAGGGCAAGGCAAGAGACGTGAACAAAGACAGGCAGAGGTCAGGTGATTAGGGCAAAGCAGGCGAAAGCAGATAAGGCAGGAATCAAGGTCAAAGGCAAAGCAGAATCAAAACCAGAATAGACAAAACAATGGACTATGGCGACTGAACGTATACTTCGCCAAGACCTTATGAATGAGCAGTCTCTTAAGTAGTGTTGTGATTGTCAATGGGATCAGGAACAGGTGTGTGTGAGATTCCTCAGGAGACGGTGTCTGTGTGCTGCGTCGGGAGTTGTAGTCGTCGGCCGTGTTTGTAGTCCGTGGTGCATTCAGGGATACGGAGTCCCTACGTGAGACATACGTCAGACAGTAGCACTCTAACGTATTCTCGTCAGCCTCTCTTTCTTTTCTCTCTCTCTCTCTCTCTCTTGAAGTTAATAAGACAAAAAAAAAAAACAACGCATAAACTCCTCTGCCCTGAAGATATCGGAAAACGTCCAGTTAGAGGTATATTTCTTTCCTTCTGCCTAGTACAAAGTGCTGGCACTGGAGACTCCTTCCATGAATGTTAATAAAACATCTCATGGAAAAATACAACATGTTGATGATTATACGTGGGGGTTTTTTTTTTTCTTATATGTTAGTATAAAATATATTTAGTATGCTCTTTCATGCTGTATGGTTTCTCTGTAACATGACAAGCTGTGTTTTTTTTTTTTGTTTTTTTGTTTGTTATTAACGTCGAGAGAGAGATAGAGAGAGAGAGAGAGAGAGAGAGAGAGAGAGAGACTGGTGAGGGAACAGCTGTTTTATAGCTGCTATAACCTAAGTGATAGCAGGCGCTTGTCTCACGGGCATTCCGCACATTAAATGTAACTATAAACGGATAAAACGTACATATTGTTATTTTAATTAATAGGAAATTGTTCGTGTTGCCAGATTTCTGTGGTATAGGTGTAATAAAACACTTCAGGATGTCCTGTGGTTAGCACGTTCACCTCACACCTCCAGGGTCAGGGGTTCGATTCCTACCGCTGCCCTGTGTGTGTGGAGTTTGCATGTTCTCCCCGTGCTGCGGGGGTTTCCTCCGGGTACTCCGGTTTCCTCCCCCAGTCCAAAGACATGCATGGTAGTCTGATTGGCATGTCCAAAGTGTCCGTAGAGTATGAATTGGACTTCGGGGTAGTAATCGTAACACGATGTTGGCTATTTTCCTATGAGTGTTTTATTCCTTATGGACAGTGGAAATGCAGGTGGTTGATTGTCAAGCACGTTTCCTACATCTCTCTTTCAGTTTTTGCAACAAGTACTGATCATTCATACGTCATCGAAACAAAAGGTTTCACATAACAAGAAACAAATTGCAGTTTTGCTTTGCTAATAATCACGTTTTACTCTGTACTTATACTGTATATAGTTTATATACAGCTCTACCCAATTCTCTACTCAGTCTACGCACACACACACACACACACACACACACACACACACACACTTCATTCTCCTGATGCACCGCACTGTGCGCGTATATCACAGGTGTGTCCTGCTGTGAGACGGATCATAAACATGTTTTTACACCACTCTCAGGGCATTGCCCGGGCGCTTGTTTATTATCTGTAAAAGCAGCACTGTTAAATAAAAGTGCTCTTAACCCCGCCCCTGAAGGAGACATCTCTCTCTCTCTCTCTCACACACACACACACACACACACACACACTCATACGCTCGCTGTGAGTTCATTCCCCTGCATCACTGGAGCTCAGATCCGTCACACACACACACACACACACACACACACACACGGCACATCATGCCCCCTGTTGGTGATAGAGAGTAATGCTTTTGAAACTCAGTACAGATGTATGACCGCACGTGTAATAAAACACTTCAGGATGTCCTGTTATAGGGTAACAATCATCTTCGGGGGTTACCGAAGCGTTTGTGTTGGGAAAGGTCGTTATATCCTTTGCAGAGCTTCGTCTGACATCACTGAACACACACACACACATACACACACACACACACAGAACACTCTTATATATCTTTATTAAACACTTATACACGTTTATTCTCACTGGTCTTTGCTAGACCCCACTTACAGAAAAGTCACATGAATAATGACACGTTTCACATGTTTTTAGACTCTTTACGTGATGTCGTACACATTCTTCACCTGTAGTGAACGTGGCTTTTTAAAAAAAAATAAAAAATTATTATTCACTTTTACACGATTCGTCGACGTTTACGGGCTAACTTTTTACATGCGGGGGAAGTGTTTTTACTTACACAGTTTGCTTGAGTTCACATGTCACACTTTCTCATGTTTTTCACACACGATCACATATCCCTCACACGTGTGAAAAACTTATCACGTGATATTTTTTTTTTCCCTTGCACATTCCTGTAATATTCTCTTTTGCTTATTGTAAACTATACATTTAGATTGAGTTTTTCTTTTTTTGTTCTTTTTTTTTTTTTTTTTTTTGGCTGAACTCTGAACGCATTGTACCTGGGTGGTTTATTGAATCGGCCACAGAATGGGGAACAAACCGAGTGATTGGCGCTACAAAGGGAGGCGTTCTGATTAAAAACCTTTTCAGACCTGCTTAGAGCGAGGGCTGAGAGAACGAGGAACGATTGTTGCCTCTTAAATCTCCTCCATCCCTTTGCTTTCATTGCGAGTAGATTACTGCACTCCTTTCTATTCTGCCCGCAGAGTTCTTTGCGCTAGGCTGCTTAACTTTACAATACACACATCTAACACTCTCTCTCTCACTCTCTCTCTCTCTCTCTCTCTCTCTCTCTCTCTCTCTCTGTACCTCTCTACCTCTCACTCAGTTGTTTTTTTTATCATCTCTTTCTGGCACATGAAAAGCTTTGACTGAAGCGCTTTCCCAAACAGCCCCGGTTATAAAACGGCTTTCTCTCTCCTCAGCATGCAGCCCTGCTCTACACTGATTTGGACTTAATTGCTACGGAAGTTTGTATAAGTCGATGAGGATTAAGCGGGCAGAGTCTTGAGTGGCAGGCAGTGAGGGTTTGAGAAGAAGAGAAGAATTTGTGCTTCTTCTGTACACTCTCTACAGAACTCTACAGCACTAGAGATCCGTTTGGGATTTTCCTTCTTCCCTGGTTTCTAGTCGGGTTTGGTTTTGAATATTCATTCGATCAAAAGCTGTGTCTGCATCCAATCGGAACGGATTCATCCGCATTGCAGATTCCGAATAAACTGGTTACGGATATCCTAAAGTGGATGCTCTATATACAGTCTCCATTTACGTTCACGTTACACGTAATACGATCCACGTTTATGCACGTGCATGAAGCGAGATTCATATACGTATATGTTATAATAACAACTATGATTAGCACGTCTGCCTCGCACCTCCAGGATTGGGGGTTCGAGTCCTGCCTCCACCCAGTGTGCACCAAGTTTGCATGTTCTACCCGCTTTGGGGTTTCCTCCACGTTCCTCCCCCAGTCCAAAGACATGCACTATAGGCTGATTGGCATCTTTAAATTGTCTGTAGTGTGTAAATGTGTGTGATTGTGCCATGCTATGAGATGGCACCCCGTCCAGGATGTCCCCTGCATTGTTCCCCGAGTCCCCGGGATAGGCTCCAGGCTCCACGCAACCTTGTATAAGATAAGCGGTACAGAAAATGGATAGACACATGGATGATTCTGGTTGGTGCGTTCAGCTTTTTATACAAACTGCGCTTGTTTTAAAGAGCTTAAACTGATTTCTGTCATAACACAACACCATTCCAATTCAGGTCCAATTCAGGGAGTATTCCTGCCTCGCTCCCAGTGTTCCCGGGACAGACTCCGGATCCACCCTCACCCTTCACCAGGATAATGATAGTGTGAATGAATCGATGACTTCATTACTCTTTAGAAATGATTCAAAAGCAGAATCCTCTAAAGATGTCAGCTTGCTTTTCCCTTCAAAGTATCATCTTACAGTATGTTCATGAGCCTTCCCAGGAAATAATAATGTCTTGGGAATTGTACAAGGTCGGTCTATACATTCTCATTTCCATTTAATACCGTTTGTGGGTGTGATTTTGGGAAATTAACCTACCTGCGAAACGTTTATGACTTATACGTGTTTGACTCTGAGAAACATCTCAGAGGCTTTGAGCTCCAGAGATGTAGAGGACCAGCTCAGGATGAATGAAGCTTATCGTAATGTATAAGAAAGCTTCAAAGCTCATGGTGTATCTGTTCAACCTCCTGAGTGTGCTGTAGTTCCATAAAGAGGCTTTAAAAAGCATTGTCGCATTGATGGAATAAACAGTTACGCAAAGCCAAGATCACCTAGTGATGAATCTGCTCATTCATTTTTTAAAAGTTTTGATACAATACTCACAGTAACTAAGCCCACATTCTGCAAGCTTCTGTCTCCAAGTTATACAAGACTTCAGAGGAGAATACACTGTGTTTTTTGTGTTATTTTTACGTCCAAGATCCACGTCCTGCCAGTTAACACAGACATAAAATACATCAACCTGATACGAATCCTGTATCGGCCCTAATACCGGTACTTGGGGCATTCCTAAAATATACATCAGAAATATAAATATTTAAATATGTTGGGTTTTTTTTCTTCTCTCTCACACAGGTGCACCAGAAAGGAGAAGTGTGAGAGGTCATCTGAACCACGTCGCTTCACCTCGGACATCAAGCAGTGTGTCAGGTTGAGCGTCCACCCCAGCAACATCTCAGTATCCCAGTACAGTGTCACGGTGAGTCCATGGCCGCTAACTCCCTCACATCACACACACACACACAGAATCATTCTGAATGAGGTAACACAAACCCAATACTCTCACTTAAACCATCAGAAAAAAAATCACTCACTGTTTACGTTGCTGTATACGTTGTTGCACAAGCGGAAACGTACTGCTTATAAATTATTCAACACCCTAAGAGAGAGAGAGAGAGAGAGAGAGAGAGAGAGAGAGAAGCAAACTGGAAGCAGCCCAGGACAAACAAGCTGTTTCTTGATCCAAAAATATTAACAGGGCTACTTTTATTTTATGAGCCAAATTTAATGAGAAATACCTAAATTCCTAACATGGGCACGATTTAGGTTGTAATTTTCTACCTGCTACATTAGCTAAAGCAGAGTCTCGAGAGCACAGAGCCGTAAAATAAACTAATTGATAATTATAGTAATTACTAGTTTGAAACTTTTTTTTTGCATCCCATCCAGTTTATTTTCTGAGTCCAAATCTCCAGAATGTTTTCACATGCGTGTCTGCAGAGCTGTAGCTCGGCTCAGTTTAGCAGCTCGCATCTCTAAACCATGAGGCACGTTTGATTCACTTCCTGCACTTGAGTCGATTCAGAGTCGAATCGCTTTCAGGCTGCGCTGGAGTTCACTTGGAAATGATTTGAGACTTTCTCGCACAGACTCTCTTGGACTGGTTGTTTTGGTGCACGCTCAAGTGTGTTCTCACCTGCCTAAAGAACCGCACCGAGGGGGAGAACACACCAGGGCTCCATTCACACAGACGAAACACTGCACCCTTAAGGTTGTACACATACAGAGATTTTATTTTTTATTCCCACGTGATATCTTCTATAAATCCCAAAGCTTTATTCTCAAAGGAGAATGAAATCATATTTATTTGAGGCTCATCAACGCAGCCATATAGAGTTGACTTGGACCTTTTCCGTTAGCCGTATTCCTCCACCTTGGCAGCGTTTTGCAATCCGCCAGGTTGGGCAGATTACCCAGAGAGAAAGCTGCACATTTCAAATTCAACTGATTACTTTAAAAAACAAAACAAATAAAAATCTAGAAGACACATAGGCAGAATTGCTCACGAATGCTGGGTGCTCATGATTAAATAGTTGTTTGAAGAGATTAAAGCCCTGAATGCGTGATTTGTTTTTGTTTGTATGGAGTCGTAGGAGTGTCTTTGAGCATCAGAGACCACATTTTTCCACCGCAGCATAGCCGACATTGTAATGTTAGTACAATCACTGGAGATTCTCTATACATACAGCGGTGCTCGAAAGTTTGTGAACACTTTATAATTTTCTATATATGTGCAGAAATATGACTTAAAACATCATCAGATTTTCACACAAGTGCCAAAAGATGATAAAGAGAACCCAAATAAACAGATGAGACAAAAATATTATACTTGGTCATTTATTTATTGAGGGAAATGATCCAATATTACATATCTGTGAGTGGCAAAAAGTATGTGAACCTCTACGATTAGCAGTTAATTTGAAGGTGAAATTAGAGTCGGGTGTTTTCAATTAAGGGGATGATGATCAGGCGTGAGTGAGTGAGCGCTCTGCTTTATTTAAAGAACAGGGATCTATCAGAGACTGAGCTTCTCAGCACATGTTTGTGGAAGTGTATCATGGCATGAACAAAGGAGATTTCTGAGGACCTCAGAAAAAGAGTTGTTGATGCTCATCAGGCTGGAAAAGGTCACAAATCCATCACTAAAGAGTTTGGACTCCACCAATCAACATTCAGACAGATTGTGTACAAATGGAGGAAATTCAAGACCATTGTTACCCTTCCCCAGATTGGTGACCAACAAAGATCACTCCAAGAGCGAGACATGTTAATAATCTGTGAGGTCACAAAGGAGCCAGGCTTACTTCTAAGCAACTAGAGTCCTCTCTCACATTGTTCTCACACTGAACAGCAAATGGTGTGCTTGGCAAGGATGCAAGGAGAAAGCCACCGCTCTCCAAAAAGAACATTGCTGCTCATCTGCAGTTTGCTAAAGATCACATGGGCAAGCCAGAAGGCTATTGGAAAGATGTTTTGTGGATGGATGAAACCAAAAAGGAATTTTTTTGGTTTAAATGAGTGGCGTTATGTTTGTAGAAAGAAAAACACTGCATTCTAGCATAAGAACCTTCTCCCATCTGTGAAACATGGCGGTGGTAGTCTCATGGTTTGGGCCTGTTTTGCTGCATCTGGGCCAAAACAGCTCACCATCACTGATGGAACAATGAATCTGAATTATACCAGCGATTTCTAAAGGAAAATGTCAGGACATCTGTCTGTGACCTGACTCTCAAGAGAAAGTGGGTCATGCAGCAAGACAATGACCCTAACCACATGAGTCGTTCTACCAAAGAATGCTTAAAGAAGAATAAAGTTAATGTTCTGGAATGGCCAAGTCAAAGTCCTGACTTTAATCCAATAGAAATGTTGTGGAAGAACCTGAAGCAAGCAGTTCATGTGAGGAAACCCACCAACATCCCAGAGTCGAAGCTGTTCTGTACTGAGGAACGGGATAAAACTCCTCCAAGCCGATGTGCAGGACTGATCAACAGTTACCACAAACGTTTAGTTACAGTTATTGCTGCACAAGAGGATCACACCAGATACTGAAAGCAAACGTTCACATACTTTTGCCACTCACAGATATTGAAATATTGGAGCATTTTCCTCAATAAATAAATGACCAACTTATTACCATAATATTTTTGTCTCATTTGTTTATTTGGGTTCTCTTCATCTACGTTTAGGACTTGCGTGAAAATCTGATGATCATATTTATGCAGATATATAGAAAATTCTAAAGGGTTCACAAACTTTCAAGCACCGCTGTAGGATATGTAGCCACCAATTAAATATTATTTTGTAAGATTATTACAAAGACGACTGAGTCAGAGCATCTCCAAAACAGCAGGTCTTGTGGGGTGTTCCTGGGATGCAGTGGTTAATACCTAGCAAAATTGGTACAAGGAAGGACAACCGGTGAACTGGAGCCAGGCTCATGGGCGCCTAAGGCTCATTGATACATGTGGAGAACGAAGGCTAGCCCATCTGGTCCAATCCCACAGAAGAGCTACTGTATTTAAGGCTCTGGGTTACTGATCAGAAGGTCAGGAGTTCAAGCCCCAGCACTGCCAAGCTGCCACTGTTGGGCCCTTGAGGAAAGCCCTTAACCCTCTCTGCTCCAGGGGCATCGTAGGCCCCAACCTCCTAACATCCTGGGATATGCAAAGAAAAAAGAATTTCACTGTGCTGTAATGTATATGTGAACAATAACGAGTCATCATCATCATCATATCAAGCATACTGCCTTCCGATTGGAGCACACCATTTAACTGACAGTGCTAATTGGATGTCTGACGTGTATATCTAGACATCTAGACCCAGAGTCCGGAAAAAAACAACAACCCATAAAACAGTATTGAATGTCTCTTTTATCGTACTTTAAAACCAAGTCATATTAAATAGAAGTTTCCAGTAGCCTACTGCGGCCGACACATTGGAAATGTCTACGCAAACACAGTATGGCAGACATATTGTCCTGGGTTTTATTTCGACAATGACATTATCAGTCCATAAACAAGGTATTCGAGATGCAATGTTCAAACATAACCTAAAGAAAATGGAGTATTTGAAGGCAGGAATGTAGAATCTAAGCTGAAATCTGTCTGTGATTTATGTATTGTGTTTTTATGGGTACTTGCAAGAAATCTTTGTAGGCATGGTGCAATTTTTTTTTCCTTTCAGAAGGACAGAATAAAAGATTGTAGCAATCTGCATTTTGAGATTTTCGGTTCACAAAGGCGCCAGTATGTTAGGAAAAAAGAGCTGGTAGAAAGCATAATGATATATTTGTACAGGCTTGTGCATGGCAGCCAATAAAGTAGGGAGTTTGGACATTTATATTGAATTAGAATCAATATAAAAAGATTTTTCCTCATGCTGCTGTACCTTTGGGAGGACGGCTTTATTCTAAATGAGGTCTTTTTTTTCCTTCTTTTTTTTTTTTTTTTTTTTTGGGTTGGCCTTTTTTGCAGAGCACTGTATATTTAAACTCTACAGTATAAATATAATATAAATGTCATCCCTGGTACAAATGTGGTTATTTGCAGAAAATATACATCGTCCCTGCTTCGAGCCCTGGGTAACCTTTTCTGAGTTTCATTTTAATATATATTGAATACAGTGACTTTAAAAGTCTGCCAGGAACGGACAAGGAGAAACCACTCTGTTTTCTTTGTCCCTGAGGGCAGGAGCTGCGACTTCCACCCGTTTGTATTTAAACCCCTCTTTGCCTTCAAAGCAATATATTTCCATTTTAAGTAACCGGTTCTGTATGATGATTTATCAATTTCTTTCCTGATGCTTTTCACTTGGACGCAAAGGTAATCAGGGAGCAGAGAGCCGTCGCTCCTTTGTGGATTGCACGGAGGTTTTTTGTTTATGGTGCGTGCCTCTCTCGTCGTGAAGAAATTTTCATATCCATCCCAGTCGGGGACGTCTGAGTTCACCTGCTCGAAATTCTCATCTTGGCTCTCTAAAAAGGGGGGAAAAAAAAGAGATTAAAATCCCGGCATCAGCTTTTGCATCCAGAGAAACGGAGGGAGGAGGGTATCTTGCTTGCGAGCGTCTTCCTTCTCATTAAATAGCAATATAAAAACAGCATAGGTCAGCCGTTCTGCTGGGCAAGAGCTGTTACAGCACCATATCTCGCATGAAGAGCAGAGAGAGACGAGGCAGCATCACAGGCCCATTGCTTTCTATCAGTATGGAGAGTTGACCTGCTTCACCTACAGTAGGCTGGTTTACAGTTTGGCCTTCTAGCTGGATTAGAAATGTTCTCAGCATGGACAGCATTTCTGATACAGGGCATACTTCACTATTGTTTTCATTCATCTTTTGTTCCAGTAAACTTTCACTTTATATTTATATATATATATGTTCACAACACAGAGCCACCATTTGGTAAAAGACCAATGTGGTAAAGCATAAAAGACCAGCCGACATTTTTCCATTCTTCAACAGCCCATTTTTGCTGATCCTGTGCCCACTGTAGCCTCACATTCCTATTTTTAGCCGACCCGATGCGATCTTCTGCTGTTGTAGCCCATCTGCCACAAGGTTTCTCCTTGTTATGCATTCTGAGATGCTTTTCTGCTCCCCACAGCTGTAAAGAGTGGTATTTGAATTACCGTAGCCTTCCTGATGGCTCCAACCAGTCTTGCTGTTCTCCTCTGATGGTTTTTTTTGTTTTTCACACCACCCTGTGTAAACTCTAGAGACTTTTTTTGTGTATGTGTGAAGATCACAGGAGATCAGCAGTTTCTGAAATAATGAAACCAGCCCATGTGGCAAGAACAACCATTCCACGGTCAGAGTCACTGAGATCTCAATTTATCCTGAAGCTCATGACTGTCATTGAGCTGTATCAGTGGAGGCCTAGACCCTCAGGTGGTTGGACTCATCGGGTTTGCCTTGTTAAGCAGGACTCCACCAGTGTGGATTAGACAGGCTCTAAAAGCCCACCGTTCAGCTGGCAAACTACACCAGGAGTGGGGAGATCTCCATGTGAGTCTTGGCTATTGCTCCTGTTGCAAATGGCCATCTGTGACCAATAAGGAAGATTAAATGACAAATATTAAAGGGAGACAAAGACAAGAGTATGGACGTAAATCTGACCTTTCTGAAATAATAGCTTAAATATTTAAAAGAAAAGGTCGCAAGGTATAAGGAATGTGTCTGTGTGTGTTCAGAAGGAGATGGGGGCAAGAATCGGGCCATTACTGTCCAATGATTGGATTTGTCCTTTTATTGATTTTTTTGTTTTTTGTTTTGCTGTTTTTGTATTAGGCGGCACATTTTTTCCCCCGGGCAAAGCAAATAAAACTGAAATAATCTAGGGAGTTATATCACCAATCTTCTCTCTCTCTCTCTCTCTCTCTCTCTCTCTCTCTCTCACTTTCCTCCGTCTGTCTCTCCTGGGTCCAGTGGATCACATTAAAGTCAGTGTGGGCCTACAGATGGTTGAGTTGTATCAGGAGCAAATGGTCATGCTCAGATATTTATCTAATCACACAGTTTATTTTTTCACTTTTTTTTGGTGGCCAAGGTGCATCTGAAGGTTAAAGCATTTGATTTCTTTTTTTTCTCCCTCAAAAAAGTAAACGTTCATGCTGTTCTGTTTTGGAGTCAACAAGTGAGAAGTATTTTGGTGGAATGGTTGAACATGGTGTTATAGACGAACAGAATGAATTCAGCATAAACGTAATTGCATTTCATTTCGTTGATGTTGTCTTTCCTCCTTTCCAGCTCGTTCTGGAAGCCCACAATGTTCCCGAGCTCTCCGCAGGCGTGAACTGCACCTTTGAAGACCTGGCTGAGATGGATGGACTTGTGGAAGGCAATCGCATCACTTGCAGCTCCCCTGCTGAGAAAGAGGTCCCACGCATCGTTGTAGACCAAGGTGTGTATACACACGTTCCAAATTCTTGGAGCCGGCAATGCCAGCCTTTTTTTCCTCGTATTGGCCCATTTGGATATCTCCAAGTTGGTGTTATATTCAAAGGCCACACAAGTAGCTCAGCTGGAAAACAGATGGAGTCTAGAAAATGTACATGGACAGGGTTTGGTTAGGCAAGAAGAAGGAGAATCTTGGAGAGAAGCCAAGCACTGTGCTGTCAAAAACAAAACAAAACAAAACACTATACTGATGTTACCAGTGCAGTTTTGCCATCCAGAATCAAGTACTGAATCCTACACTTGACAATAGAGCACTAGAAAATAAGGCATTAGTTCAACAAGGCTTGGACTTACCGCTAAATGTATGATAAGGCTTCATGGTAAGACAAAGAAACAGCAGAGTGTACAGTAAATAGATGAACTAATCAAGGGTGAGACACATAACAGGTGAACACAATAGGGTAACACGCAAATAGCAGGGCAGGGCAGAGACAGCGAATATCTTGTAAGATATCAAAACTCACCCCAGCACAACATGATTGCATAAACATAAAACTATAAGCCTTTTTTTTTTTTAAAGAAATCCACACACACACACATGCCATTTTCTCTAAGCCGTGACGATTTTAGGTAAATGCTAAGGTAAATGCCAGGTTTAGGATCGTGATTAGTATTCCTAACTCTTCCTCCATTTTATGGATTCTTATGGAATCCAACTCAAACCGTAAATCTGTTCATTTCTTTGCCATGAATCTGTCATGAGTCCAGGTTTAATGAGGTGTAAGTGGGATATTGGAGGCAGTGTACCATCTAAGAGACACCCACACATGTACTTCTGTCTTTTCACATACTGTTAAAGAATTATTCATCATGCTGCTTGGAAAATACCAATAATTACAGCAATTACATCAATGGTGAGTGAAAATGGCACTGCACATCAGCACAGTTGTTGAGAGAGCAAAGTGTCAGCAGGAAAACAGGAGCCCTGGCTGAACTAAGATAAACACATGGCAACCCTCGACGTCAACCAATTTAACCTTGCTCGTGTCTTCACTTACTCACGTGGCACGGTAATTGGAGCGGCTGGATGGGACGATGTGCTCCGGACTCCTGGGAAACCTCATTTGCATTGCAAGCATTGAAGAGATAGCGAAGGGGAAAATGAAAGAAATTGAGAGAGCCCAGAGCAGAGATGGTGGTTTACATGCTCTTTTTGTTTCTCATTATCTTGCCTGCAGCTGTTGACTGGTGCAGCAGGGCATGTTTTGTAATTGAGTGAATAATCATTAGCTACACCGGCATTTCACTGCCATCTTCATTCGTCCTGCAGCCCCTCTCCCTCTTCAAGGATCTTTTTGGCAGTGGGATTTAAGAGACTTTGGAGCTGAAGTGATTTAATCTCTTCGGATGATGATGATGATGATGATGATGCTCTCCACATCCACAGCTGTTCAGCCGGAGAAACAGTTTTGACAGCATTCATTTCACGAAGAAATGAGAGAGTGAGAAAGGACAAACAGAGCCTTTCCCTCGCTTTCGCTTTCGTACCCACTGTCTGTTTTGTTCATCACCTCGGTTGGTTAACTTCAGAATAATTGAAAAGTGCTCACATCTGGGCAGCTGTCATGCGGTGGGCAATTTTTCATCATATGAAAGTGTTGCAATGTAATGCTAATAAAGACGCCACACTAAATCCCATATAAGGCAAAGACGAAGTAGATTTATACTTTCCTCAGCACTTCATGCTGAAAATATTTTGCTAGTATTGCAAGTGTAAGCTAGAAATCCACTTCAGCAAGAGTACCATGATACGCTATACTAGATTTCTGCTTGCTCCTGTGAAACAGCTTTTTGAATTGAACTCCGCCCCTTTAGGTAACCACACCCCATACTTTGCATATGTCCTCAGAACCTTGTCCTGAATGTGTCAACGCATGGCATCCATCCAACGACTGAGTTATAGCTGTTTGAATAAAAGGAGCTCCTCAGTGCTAGGATTGAATAGCATGTCGCAACCGTACTGTATTATTTACATATGTCAATCGTTTTTGGATAATTATTGAGGATTTTGACGCCAATTTTCTGAAGATATCCAAATAATCCTAAGACCAGTATGCAAAAGTATGTTTCACATGTTATGCAAACACTGGATTTGAGTTGGCAAGGTTACATTCTGCTAAAACGCACATTTGGTGTCAATATATCAAGAGATTTTCAAAGTACATTGTACTTTATGCAAGATAGGGTATTCTAGGAGAACCTGTTGCATGGGAGACCTGTAGGGTGGCTTTCTGACTGTCTGCGAGAATAATGATACCTTTAAGCATCCTTGGAGATTGTGGAAAGGAGGGCACCATGAAATACAAAGCTTACCAACCTTCGGGATCTCAAAATACCTGGTTTAGTGAAGCTGAGCCCACCTACACATGGAGGTATAAGGAGAATGAGAAGAGAAGGTCATTTATTAACTAGCTCCCTCATCCTTTCACTATTTCTTTTCTCCTCAGCGTCATGGTAACCATATGTGTCCTGTGTGACTCATTAAGAAGGCACACTTTCCAGGGTGTGTTAGGAGGTCTACACACACACACACACACACACACACACACGCATACACACACACTCCAGAGATACCAGCCATCAAGGTAACATTTAGGAGGACTAATTAGGACAGATTCTTTGTCAGCCACACTTTCCAGTGATTGATGAATGATTCTTTCTTTGTTGAAGAGACTGAAACAGAAGGGAGAGAGAGAGAGAGAGAGAGAGATGGGGTTCTAGAGAAGAAGTGGGAGATAGTGGGAGAGAATCAGAGGCAGAGATAAAGAGACAAAACAAGAGTGGGTGACAAAGAGAGGTGCGCGCTCTTCCATCGAGAGGGGAGATGTCGGCGTCCGGCTCATTGAATTAAACATGAGGTTCTTCATTAGCGCTGACAAAAGGACACAGAATATCCTTTGTACCTCGCATTCATCAACTTGTACAGGTTCCTTCGTCTTTCTTCCTTCATAATCTCCCTTTTTAAAAAAGGACTTTGAAAGACTTTCAGATGGACTTGTAGGTTTTTTAGTCAAAGAATAGCAGGTAACAACATTTTGTTATGCAAGTGAACTCCAACCCACAGGCTTGCTGCTTTGTAAGGAGGTATAATTATGCAGTTATACACCTGGAACATACTGAACATCTTCATGCCTGTGTCTCTAATATTATTTTTTCTATTCTTGGAGATAAGAAGTATAAGAAAATGTAGCAGAGGCTTTTATTGAGTACTGTTAATAATGTTGGGTTTTTTTTTTTTCGTCCGAGACTTAATATAGAACTATTTTCTAACAGACTTTAGGCAAGCATTCCTGAAAGGGTAGTGATCTTTGTTTACATGTCTTGTGAGATCAAATTAGGGGAGGAACCAGACTTTTTAGTTAGTTTCAAGTCTAGTATAAGTCCAAGGTGAGTTCAGACTCCAAAGCTTCAGATTCCAAGCTGAGTCCTGGGCCTCAACCTTTACTCAACTATAGAATCCAAGTTAACTCCAGAGCCTCAAGATGCAGAGTCCAAGTTGTAGAGTCTGAGCCCTTGGTCCTGGGCCCTAATCTGTAAGTACAAGTCCTGTCCAGATTACCAGGATGTAGAGTCTGATTCAAGTCCAGAGTCCCAAATCATTAAGTCTGATTCAAGTCAAGTTGTCTACTATAATCTCAGTCTGAGTCCAGAGTTCCAAGCTGTAAAGTCTGAGTTATGTCAAGAGTCCCAAGTTGTAGAGTTTGAGCTGTAGAATGATCTAGAGTCCAGAGTTTCGATCTGTCAAGTGTCAGGTGTCACGTTCCAAGCTATAGAGTCTGAGTCTGAAGCTGTAGAATCTATAGAGTCAAATCCATATTCTGTTGAGTCTGAGTTGAGTCTAGAGTTTCGAGTTCAGTCTGAGTCAAGTTGAGTTCTAATCTATAGAGAATGAGTGAAGTCCAGATTCCCAAATGTAAAGTCAGATCCAGGTTCCGAAGCTATAGAGTCTAGGTTGAGTCCAGACTTCCATCCTGTAGAATTGAAATTGATCCCAGAGTTCCAGACCGTTGACATCGTTGAGCACCAGAGTCCCAAGCTATAGAGTTATACCTATAACTAGAGTTATAGTCTAGTCCAAAATTCCAAGCTATCGAGTCTGAGTAGAGTGCAGAGTCTCAGTCAAGTTGAGTCTCCTGCCATAGAATCCAAGTCAAGTCCAGAGTTCTGAGGTACAGAGTCCGAACTGAGCCAGAATGTAGAATCAAGCCTCTAGCTGCAATGTGGTAGTTGAGTCCAGAGTCTCAAGTTCTATAGTCTAGGTCAAATCCAGGTATCCAGTCTGCAGAAATGGAGTCAAGCCAAGCATCCCAAGTGGTAGTCATACTTGAGTGTAGAGTCCCAAACAGTAGAGTCTGAGTCCAGCCCAGAATGTAGACGTGTTACCTGTGCAGAACTGCCTAAGTTTTTTTTTTATACAATCCAAGAGTATAGATAACATTAGCATTCATTTAGAAGTGTGTTTCTCTGTTTTCCAGGTGACCATCAGATTGTGCAACTCTACCTCAAGTCTAAAGAAACAGGACTAGCTTTTGCCAACACAAGCTTCGTCTTCTACAATTGCAGTGTCCATAAATCGTAAGTATCGTTTTTATTAGTCTGTTTTACCAGTACTGATCTTATTGTAATCCAAACCTCCCTCTTTTTTCCTCAGTTGTCTTTCTTGTGTTGGAAGCCCATACCAATGTCACTGGTGCAAGTACCGTCACATCTGCACCCATGACCCACGCAGCTGCTCTTTCCAAGAGGGACGGGTCAAGCAGCCTGAGGTAAGCCTTGATTTCTTCCACTTCCTATTTAGGGTTCTGAATGATGTTTAAACTCCAGAAAAGCTATACAGTATCAGTGATAAGCACTTAAATGAAATTTAGCATTGATGCACCTTTGAAACCAGCAGTTCTGAGTTGGTCTTGATTTTTTTTTTTATTGAACCCTCATATTTATGTGTAGAGGGCTGGACGGTTGGCACTGTCTATGTGGTGTTTCACATGTTCTCCTCAAGTGATGTGGATTTCTTCTGGGTTCTCTGTTTTCTGCCGACCTTACAAGATTAATTGGCTACTCTAAACTCATCCAGGGTGTTTTCCCACCATTTGCTTGGTGTTCCTGGGATAGGCTCCGGATCTACCACAACCCTGACTAAGATAAAGATGAATGAATATACTGTATGTCTAGATTCCACCCAGTGGCTCACTGCAGCTGATGCATCAATATCATTGGCACCATTCTCCTGTGTAGAAGCACCTGCCCAAAACTTGTCAGATTAATCAAAAGGCGGTTTATATTCATAGCTTAGCCACATGCTCACACCTGCTATTAAAGAGGCACATGAGCAGTTGGGAGTATGAAAGGGAGAATCTGAGTTGAAACTGTCACTCAAAACTGTCTGCCTATTTCACTACAGCTCATCCAGATTACATGAACTACTCCCTGTTGTTCTTCCTCCAAGCGTATAAGCATGCATAATGCTATGTAAAGCTTTAGTCCACCCCCTGGGGTTGCATGTTTCAGCCAGATGCACATGTTTGGTCTCTAACACTATGCATTTATTAACATCTTTCATCTATGCTTGTTCGCATTTGCATCTCTAATTATTGACCGGCCCACGTAGTCAATATTGACCAAGCTAATATTTGGATTTCTTTTTGTGTTCCTAACAGCTGGCTTACAAAAGCAGGGATTGGACATTAGCACATATTAATGACATTTTCCCAACATGCTTTTGTTTGACTGCTGTTTTAGGGTAGGTGTTTCGACTGGCTAATGAGTTTTACTTTGGATTTCATTAATCTGCGATACTGGGGAGGTCGTGGAGGGGGTCGCGTTCTCTTTGCATTCGGGTGCTGCTTTCAATTTAATGAGTTTGGATGCTTACCTCAGAAATTTGTGTCGAATACAATGATGAGTCAACTTTGCTCATATAAATGAGATGGCCTTTCTCGCTGACCTTCTGTGGATGAAGTTCTGTGCTTTATTCCAATTAAGGGATTTGTATTGAAAGATGATCAGGGGGATTATCCATTTGTGGTTTTTTTGAATGGCTGATGAAGTCCGGAGCCTTTTTCGCCTCAACACTCACACAGTCAAAGTCTGTTTTTTTTCTTAATGCTACGGCACGTACACACAGATGGGGTGGAGTGGGGGGGGCGGGGGGGACACTGTCATCAAACACGACTACTTTGCATTTAAATATCCAATAAAAAGATCACCTTATCATCAAAGTCTTCACATAGTTTATGCCTTCCCATTTACTAGAATTTAAAGTGCTTGGTGGTACGTTAGGAAGATGGGAGATAATGAACCACATTAGAACTTTCATTAGCTGGATGTTTTGGGTTTATTTCCACCCGTTTCTCTTAATATGCTCCTGCCATTCTCTCTGGATTAGTGAGAATGTTGTCATGCAGAGAGTTAGATGCACTGTTTTCTTTCAAACTAAAGTGCTTCAGTGTTGCTTCCCATTCTCTACAGCTACAGGGTTACTACAGCTATGTTGAGTCATGTCCGTTGGCGTTGGCATTGGCACTTGTTGTCGTCCTCAGCTAGCCTCTGGCACAACATGCCATGACTAAATAACACATCTGCTTTGGCCAGACACCCAGCCTGCTTTTATTCAGATAGAAAGAGAACGACATGATGCCCCTGCTACTCCTCTCCCATATCGATAGAAGCACTGCAAACTTCACACTCCACACGTGAGCTGAGACTGGAAGAAGGTTTGAAGTGTCAACGCAAAGGTGTTCTCCCTTCAAACACAAGTTTACATCCCAACAATGCCATAGCCATCCATGATCAGGAGTCCAAGAGAGCAAAACTGGCCATGCTCTCTGGGTGGGATGGATGCTGTTTCTCTCTAACCTGTCAGATAGAGTCAGTCACAGGCACACGTATGCAGTCGCATGCAGATGGTGGCCTTTTTTTTATCAAGTGTGTTCAGATGCCCTGTGATGTAGCATGAGTAGCACTTTGAAAATTGTCTGGTTTCACCTGCTAGCTTTCACCCTTCCTGGTTTGTAGCTGCCGTGTGATATGATAGCTAGAGGTTGGGAATTGGCAAATGATCAAATTGAGGAGAACATTGGGAAAAAATATCCAAAAAAGAAAGAAGATAGACGTGTTGAGGAGAATGCAAGGAGGGAGAATGAGAAGGAGAACAGGGAGGACAAATCGATCTTCTGGACTGCCTCATGTCTTATTAAGACGTTAATTTGCAGCCTTTATTGACAGGAGGTCTATGTGATTGAAGAGATAGTGTTGTGGAAGGCTGGTTTCTGAAAGACATAACCGCCTTCCTTTTATTTTTGTCTGTTCGGCTTTATTTTCCATGCAGCAATTGTTAGACATCATTGAGAAGAGAGCTACTGTATGTTTGGGAAAGTACAGGAAGAAGGTTGGGTCAAATATTGAAAAAATCCCCCCAAAAAACGGCAAAGGATAGATGATGTGATTGCAGCATAGAGGAGAGTGAAATGTAAAAGCACAGGAGGGAGGGAAAGAAGGCAGGATGGATGATTTGAAAGGATCAGAAGCTTGCAAAACGGGAGTGGTAGTCATCCACTAGAGCTAGAGAGACGAAATGAGTCATTCCTCTACTGTCTGGATCAGACACAGCCACGTCTCATACACGTACACACACACCATCACGCTCTAATTATGGATCTGCCCATCTGTGCCAGATCCACTCAGTGTGCCAAGACTTTTCCCGCCCTCGCTCTCTCTTTGCCTTTCTCTTTCTGCCTCCTTCTCACACCATCTCGCTGTCACTCTTTACGGAATAAAATCGATTTCGCCGTCGTCCGTGCTCCTCCCGCACCACAGTCAACATGTGCAGTGATTACAGTCTGAATCATTCCACCTTTCCTCCTGTTTACAAGCAAACGAAGATGCACCTCCTCTCTCAATAAAGACCCACAGTGCAAACGTACACAATCCCAAGCCCTCCCTCTTTTTTCTCCGAAATGGCGTAAAAGGCGTTTATGAGCAGCCTTGAGAACGTGTCCGATATATTTTCACTATATCGTTGTCAGACAGTGCAACCGAAAGTGTCGAGACATGGATCTCCTCGATGTGCATCGTAATATTATCTTTGATTTATATATTCATTGGGATTCCAGTAAGGTTCTCGATGGTCTTTCGCTCCAGGGTGGTGATAATCAATTCTGGCTGGGCTGAACAGGCTCTGCGCTTCTCTTAGTGTCTCTAAGGAGTGGCTTTGACAGGGGAGTGTGTGTAGAAATGTCTCCGCATGGACTGCATATTGCTCTGGACGGATACTGGATCGAGACAGGGTTAATTCCTCTTGGTTTGTGCTTGCCCATAAATGGTGACTCAACTCCGGTCTTGTTGGTGTGTTCCAGTTAGATCTTTTGTGACTAAAGCCATTGCCCTGAAGGCTGCAAGGCTCCCTACGTTTTTTTTCTTTTTTCTTTTTCTGGAGTGTTACAACCTGTTCTTGCTGTCTTTTATTAGAGAGCAGCAGCCTTGAAATAGGATTTCCATGGCCTTACTGTGATTAAATGAAAGCTAAACTGTGGACAAGTGGAGCTGGGTCTGTAAGTCGCTGTATAAGGGCCATCTGCTAACTTCCATAAATGTATGTAAATGTAAAATGAGTGGCCCCCTCAGTGCTCAGTGCTTGGACACCTTGGTGCATTTTCTTCATTGTCTAGTAATAGGTCTTGTAAACTAGTCACATCATCTTTTTAATGTAAAACATCTGCTTACCTTGAATTAATACAAATAGCCATGCAGTTCATGAAGAAAGCAAACCTTTTACTTTCTATTTCTAGGTCTTTTCTACCAGACAGCGATGGTTCCTCAAGGGTTCTTCAAATGTTTAACAGACTTGAACTAGAATCTTTAAGGCTTCCCCCAAAGGGCACAACCTGAAAACCCCTTTATGTTGCAACATTTAACTTTTTTATAATTTTTTTTTTTTGCTTATTTTCTCCCACTTTGGTTGTTTGCCAATTTCCACCCACTAGCTAGCTCTTTCTCATCACTCTGATTGACAGGGGCGAGAGTAACACCGTCCCTGCTACCCGCTAAGCATGGCCAGTTTTGCTCTCTTGGAGTCCTGGCCACAAGTGCCTGTGGCATTGTCAGGATTCGAACTTTGTTGGATTCTAGTCCTTTTTTCAATGACTGTATAGCAAGGTATAGTATCGGAATCAAGAACTTTCAGTACTCTGTTTATGTATCTATGACAATTTCCATTGCATAACGGTGCCTGCGAAAGTAGGACGAATTCTATACTATTAATACCAAGTCTCCAGCAGCTTCACGGTTTGATTTACCCTTTTCTTGTGATGTAGTTTTATCTGACTTTCCTGGGAATTATATAAGACTACAGAAGATTGCTGTGCCTTGCCTTGTCATCTTGTAGAAAATTCTAACTGGGTTTTTTTTTTTTTTTTTAAATGGTGGTTATTTTATTTTTAAAATGGTGTTTTTTTAAAAAAAAAAAAAAAAAAAAAAAAAGCAGTAATCCCTGCTTGGTGCTCTTGGTATCCTGGCAAGTGCATATCTAAAGTCAGTGAAGTGGGATCATGGGTTTGCTATTGTACCCGATGAAAAAGCATAATTTGTTCACTACTTTTGGTTGTACAGTTACATTACAGGACATATTATGTCCTTCTTTCTTTATTATGTTCTGTCCATAATTCCCTAGAACGCTCCATATGTCTCCAATCACATCCTCGAAAGACTTAATAACTGAAGACACGGTATTATAGCCTTCCAGGTTGGTGTCAATCACTTGGACACATAAAGCTGCAAATCTGAAGGATGGTAGATGGGAAACGAGATAACCCTATTCCCAAAGAGGAGAGGGAAATGTGAAGAGATGGCATGTTTGGCATGGTGATGACAGCTATAAACACGTACATATTATATCTGCATAATGTAGCGTAAAGTTCAGGAATGATGTCCGAGACTGATTATATGAGAGTGTGTTTGTTTAAGCCCAGGAGAGATGCTAGTCAGTGTAGCGTTATGGTTATATAGGGGTACTTCTCTCTAAAACGTACCATTAGCTAACATTAATTAGCTAATTAAATGTTTTTGATCTAAGGGTTTCCTTAAGGGGTTGCTACAACTATAATTGGGGTTTTAATGTTCAGAATTGTGGCTGAATCAAGAGGCAATGCGGTCTTGCCGTCAGGGAAAGCAGGGAGTTTATTTTCATCTTCAGTTTAAATTCTGCCCGCTCACGTGGGCGCTGGATTGGATACGGGGCGAGGGGTGAAGAATGCAGTTTGTGCGTGTCTGAGGGAGCGCGAGCATTTCAGAACAACAATTATATGTGTGGGTGAGTGTGTTTGTGTGCTTTGCATGTTTTAATGTCAGTTTATGAATTTTAATGTGAGCTATTTGTGCGCGCATTGAAGAAGAACATGTCTAGGCGTGTGTACTGTATACGAGCGTGGGAACACATAATTGCGATAATGTTTAAGGGCTAGAAATCCCTGGGGCTTCCACATTTGATTGAGTATGCAGATTTTAACTGAATAAAAGATTTACCACTATTACGGTCGCTTAAACCGAAAGAGTAGCAGTAAGGCAAATAAAATAACGTTTGAACCTGTTTTTCTGGGAGGGACTAAGGGGGGAGGGTTAAGGGGCGTGGTTTTACTTAAAATGTGATTGGTCATCTGAGAAAAGTTTTCAACGAAGTTCATTTTTAAATCAATTGAATGGGAAAAGATTACGTTTACACAATCCAGGTTGATTGATTGTGGGAATGTTTGGGAGGGTCACGTGATACGTGATACGTGATCATGTTTGTATGATAAAATCCAACAAACACAAAAAAAAAATCTAATCTTGTTGAGCTTCAATGAAAAGCTGTCCAAAATACCCAAATACACAGCACAATCAAACTGGACACTGGAGACTCCTTCCTTAAATGTTAAGTAAACATTTCATTATAGAATATGTTATAGTATATATCACCAAATCAACAACACGTTTTTATGTGTTTATGGTGGAGTTTATGCGACATACAAATAAATGAGTTGGGGAAAAAAACATAATCACTTCTGCTACTAATAATTAGTAACAAATAGTGCTGGAAGTTATAATGTGTTCGGTTTTAATTATGCAAAAACACATAACAACTGATGAGAACAATTCTGAAAGGACTATTGTTTTTATTTAGTTATTTATTTAGTTATTTATTTATTTTTGACATGCCAACTTAGCTAGCAATGTATAAAGTTACTTTTTTTCCCGAACTATTAAAGACACTTCTAAGAGACGGCAGGGGAGAGAAAAAAAAAAAAAAAGGAATATAAGGAAAATGAAAAAAAATAACAATCAAATAAAATTAGAAATAAAAAAAGCAAATGAAAAGGTTATGTTTAAAAAAAAAATAATAAGAAAGGGGATAGAAAAGAGAAGACAAATATTATGCACATTGACAAATCAATCACAATTTGCAGAAAAACAGCAACCAAAAAGTGGAAGAAAAAATATTTTTACATTTTAGGACTCAGCGGTGGGGGGCTTAGTGGTTAGCATGTTTGCCTCGCACCTCCGGGGTTGGGGGTTTGATTTCCACCTCCGACCTGTGTGCATGGAAATTGCACGTTCTCCCTGTGCTTCAGGGGTTTCCTCCGGGTACTCCTGTTTCCGACTCCAGTCCTAAGACATGCGTGGATTGGCATATCCAAATTATTCATAGTGTGTGTGGGTTGCCACCTTGTCCACGGTGTCCTGGGTGTCCCCCGCCTTGTGCCCCAAGTCCCCTGGGATAGGCTCCAGGCTCCCTGTGACGTTGTGTAGGACAAGCGGTGCAGGAGATGGATGGACGGACTCAACAGCAATAACATCGATGGGGATGCCTCAAGTCACAAATTTCAGACATTTGATACTGCAGTGACTTTGACCCTGTTTTGATCAATTCACAAATCTAATCAGTTGCTCCGTTAGTTGCAATGATTACTCTATGTAAATCCTAGCATTCAACAACTTTGATATATCGTCCCACCGTTTGTCTTGGACGGCTGCAAACCATCCTCGAGATGTATGAACAGACAACCTGAAAGCATCCTTCCTCTACCACCTAGTGGCAGAGGCATAAAAATGTGACAGATAGAAAAGAATGGAGTTCTCTCAGAACAGTGTTGGATGGTGCCACCAAAACACCCCAATGAGCCTCACTTTACAGCTCTGCGTTCTGTATAATTGAAATAACAGAGCACTTAAGTCGGGCGTTTGGATCCAAATAAAGTTTCACACCTCAGGTTTAGCACACACTGAAATCCACACTGATCATAAGCCTCTTATCACCGTAAGCCAAGAGCACTGGGACGACATGATGCCCTATATTCAGAGCACGATGAAGTGGCACCTATGATGCACTTCTGAACTGTCTCGCAAGCCTGAGAAGCATCTCACACACCTGCTGTAATTGCAGACGTGCCGACTAGAGCAGCGAACGGAAAGCAAAACTGCGCCTGTCAGAAACAGAGAAAATCATCGTGTTCACACCGTCACGCTAATTCTGCTCAAAGCGGCCTCGTCAAAGAACCGGGAATCCTGACAGCTACAGATAAATACCTGGAAAAGCTCGTAGACATAATAGTGGGTGATGGGCTTGGAGAATAGAGGGTTGGCATACAGTTAATAATGGCGCCTGTGCCTCATGGGAAGAGTCCAGCAGAGATCCTTGGAGAGGATTAGATGCTATTGTAGCATTGCCAAGTTTTAAAGCGAGGTACACCTATGTTGCATCTGGTATTCCCAAAAAAATGAGCCAGCTGAAGACGTAGCCAAAATTCACTATTAATTAGACAGTAAAACTATTAACCCTGATAATGGTAATCCTGCATGGAGAAGCCGTTTCAAGTATTTTCACACTGTAAACAGAACCCCATGCTGATTTATTAGGGAATGATCCCAAATACAACTTTCCAACCAAAAATCGTTAGACAGGAATGACATAATTGCAAGCTTCTGAAATAACTTCGCGGGGGCAGAGGTGGCTTGGCGGTTAAGGCTCTGGGTTACTGATCAGAAGGTCGGGGGTTCAAGCCCCAGGGGTTCACTCAGGGGTTCAAGCCCCAGCACTGCCAGGCTCTGGGTTATTGATCCGAAGGTCGGGGGTTCAAGCCCCAGCACTGCCAGACTCAGGGGTTCAAGCCCCAGCACTGCCAGACTCTGGGTAACTGATCAGAAGGTTGGGGGTTCAAGCCCCAGCACTGCCAGGCTCTGGGTTACTGATCAGAAGGTTGGGGGTTCAAGCCCCAGCACTGCCAAGCTGCCACTGTTGGGCCCTTGAGCAAGGGGGGACCCTCTTTGCTCCAGGGGGCGCTGTATCATGGCTGACCATGACCATGGCTCTGACCCCAACTTCCTAACATGCTGGGGTATGTGAAGAAAAGAATTTCACTGTGCTGTATATGATCAGTAAAGGATCATTATCATTATCATTAACTTTGATACCAGAGACGTATCGAGAATGGATCTCCAAGTGTCGCATTCTACAAAAATGTTGGCGAGCAAAGACAAGACTTTGAGTGCGACTTTGAGGACAATCTGAGGACGTCCTTAACGGAGATGCAGTAAAGAAGCGGTGGCATGAACGAATGCAATTATGTCATTATTGTGAAAATAAATAAATAAATAAATATAGTAAGCTGACTCATGACGAGAATGTGATTAGAAAATAGATGCACTCATACCATAAGACATTTAAAAAAACCCATAATAGGTTTAGTGTCAAGCCCTTCGAGGGTTCACAAAAATGTCGATTTGTTAAATAAACCCTTCAAGGGTGAACATATTTTAAGTGTAGCTTTCAGGAGTGGGATTTACCCAGAAGGCACTGCGAGGTCTGATGTAATCTCTTTTAAAAACAGCAATAACAAAAGCATCATTTGATTTGCTACATTCACATCGGGGTTTTATGTAGTCAAATATGATTATGACAGCTGGCATAACGTTGTTACTAGCTAGCTCTTAGCAAGTCAGCTAAAAGGCAAGTTAGTATCATGTAGACTGAAGAAAATTGTTCTTGCTGCCAAGGCTTTTAGAAATCCACTTCCTGTTATATTATATCGCGCTTCCTAAGATAAAAGAGACCACTTGTATGAAGCACTTGAGGGGAATAGATCAAGGGCATGTTATCAATGCATGGCATGTCTCTAAATATCTAAATGAAACACTTGAAACGGGGTTAAGTAGAACTGTACTGGTGAAGGACAACAGTAAACGAGTTGTTACTATAGAAACGATAACATATTGAAACTAGTGCATTAATATAAACATGTGAATGAATCACCTTCTGACCAATCAGAATCGAGAACGCAATAGTGCTGTGGTATAAATATGGCATGTCATGGTGTTCTGTAGTTAGAAATTGATGCTAATGGGGTGGTCAGTGTGTGTGTGTGTGTGTGTGTGTGTGTGCGTTTGTCTGTGTGCGAGTGATATGAGATATGTGATTAAAAAAGCCAACAAGATGAGAGTGAAATCTAAAACTCGGATTCTCAGAGCGTTTGTCACAATGAAAGATGATGAGACTGATTTTGTGTGCTTGGGTGACTCAGCATGTTTATCCCGTTCATTATGGATTTCTGTGACTCTTTGTGTGTGTGTGTGTGTGTGTGTGTGTGTGTGTGTGTGTGTGTGAGGTTATCAGCAAGGTTCCTGTTTCTGCTCAATTTGAGAAGTCTGTATTCCACCTTCACAAGACGTTTCTTAAAGCTACATTAAGTACCTTCCTCACTAAAGCCGTTTAAGATAAAACTTCCATTTTCAGTGTGGTGACAGAAATGGCCACGCTTAACACATAAACACATAGCCGTCCTCATACTCCTCCCGTGCTGCTTCGTCTTTTACGCGCTCTATAATTGCTTTTTTAAATCCATTGTTAAGCCTTTTTTTTATATGCAAACCCGTCTGCCTTTCTAATAAAAGCTAATAAAACAAGTGTATGTGTGTGAACAGAGAGGAAAAAAGGCCACACTGAGTCTGTTTCTGTAGCGTTGCACGTACATTAATATTCGCTGCAGGAAGGATCAGTTGTAGGAATTTGAAAAAAAAATAGACTTTACACCTGCATGAGTTTTGATTTGGGGGCTTTTTAGGGGTGTTTAAGGAGGTTTATATAGAATGAAAAATGGTTATGGTGCAGGATTTCAGCTTTAAAGATGCAGTCGGGATTTCAGAATTAAAGGTGCAGTTGAGATTTCAGAATTAAAGGTGCAGTCGGGATTTCAGAATTAAAGGTGCAGTTGAGATTTCAGAATTAAAGGTGCAGTCGGGATTTCAGAATTAAAGGTGCAGTCGGGATTTCTGCTTTAAAGGTTCAGTCGGGATTTCAGAATTAAAGGTGCAGTTGAGATTGTAGAATTAAAGGTGCAGTCAGGATTTCTGCTTTAAAGGTTCAGTCGGGATTTCAGAATTAAAGGTGCAGTAGGGATTTCTGCTTTAAAGATGCAGTCGGGATTTCTGCTTTAAAGGTGCAGTCGGGATTTCAGCTTTAAAGGTGCAGTCAGGATTTCTGCTTTAAAGGTGCAGTCGGGATTTCAGAATTAAAGGTGCAGTCAGAATTTCTGCTTTAAAGGTGCAGTCGGGATTTCAGAATTAAAGGTGCAGTAGGGATTTCTGCTTTAAAGATGCAGTCGGGATTTCTGCTTTAAAGGTGCAGTCGGGATTTCAGCTTTAAAGGTGCAGTCAGGATTTCAGCTTTAAAGGTGCAGTCGGGATTTCAGAATTAAAGGTGCAGTCAGAATTTCTGCTTTAAAGGTGCAGTCGGGATTTCAGAATTAAAGGTGCAGTCAGCATTTCTGCTTTAAAGGTGCAGTCGGGATTTCAGAATTAAAGGTGCAGTCGGGATTTCAGCATTAAAGGTGCGGTCGGGATTTCAGCTTTAAAGGTGCGGTCGGGATTTCTGCTTTAAAGGTGCAGTCGGGATTTCTGCTTTAAAGGAGCAGTCGGGATTTCAGCATTAAAGGTGCAGTCAGGATTTCAGCTTTAAAGGTGCGGTCGGGATTTCTGCTTTAAAGGTGCAGTCGGGATTTCTGCTTTAAAGGAGCAGTCGGGATTTCAGCATTAAAGGTGCAGTCGGGATTTCTGCTTTAAAGGTGCAGTCGGGATTTCTGCTTTAAAGGTGCAGTCGAGATTTCAGCATTAAAGGTGCAGTCGGGATTTCAGCTTTAAAGGAGCAGTCGGGATTTCAGAATTAAAGGTGCAGTCGGGATTTTTGCTTTAAAGGAGCAGTCGGGATTTCAGAATTAAAGGTGCAGTAGGGATTTCTGCTTTAAAGGTGCAGTCGAGATTTCAGAATTAAAGGTGCAGTCAGGATTTCTGCTTTAAAGGTGCAGTCGAGATTTCAGCATTAAAGGTGCAGTCAAGATTTCAGCATTAAAGGTGCAGTCGGGATTTCTGCTTTAAAGAAGCAGTCAGGATTTCAGCATTAAAGGTGCAGTCGGGATTTCTGCTTTAAAGAAGCAGTCAGGATTTCAGCATTAAAGGTGCAGTCGGGATTTCTGCTTTAAAGAAGCAGTCAGGATTTCAGCATTAAAGGTGCAGTCGGGATTTCTGCTTTAAAGAAGCAGTCAGGATTTCAGCATTAAAGGTGCGGTCGGGATTTCTGCTTTAAAGAAGCAGTCAGGATTTCAGCATTAAAGGTGCAGTCGGGATTTCAGCATTAAAGGTTCAGTCGGGATTTCAGCTTTAAAGGTGCAGTCGGGATTTCTGCTTTAAAGGTGCAGTCAGGATTTCAGAGTTAAAGGTGCAGTCGGGATTTCAGCTTTAAAGGTGCAGTCGGGATTTCTGCTTTAAAGGTGCAGTCAGGATTTCAGAGTTAAAGGTGCAGTCGGGATTTCAGCTTTAAAGGTGCAGTCGGGATTTCTGCTTTAAAGGTGCAGTCAGGATTTCAGAGTTAAAGGTGCAGTCAGTGATTTGGCATGGCAAATGAACACAGACTAAACTGAAACAACAGCAAATGTGTGTGGGGGGGAGGGGGGGTTAAAATAAAATGTAATTAACAGAATAGATGTGTATATGTGTACATATATGTGTGTATATATATATATATATATATATATATATATATATATATATATATATATATATATACACACACACACACACACTGTATATGCGAAGATCAATTAAGATGATTGTATACACTGTTTTCGGTCTGCAAATATACAATTACTGCAAAGTAAATATCTGAACATGTCGGTGACTGTTCGATTGAAAATGAAAAGATGGCTGTTGTGGTCACATACAAGCCGCCAAACTGAATAAAAATTTTTTAAACATGCATATATTCAGGAGAAACATGATTTTATGGGCCAATTTAAGCCCAAGACATAAACGACTGGCCCGGTAATGGATGCCCATGGACCTTTCTGGATGTTTCTGGTCAGTCCCTCTTTTTTTTGCCACACCCAAAAAACCTGCTTACACTAGAACACCTGAATGCTAGCACAGGACGCAGCGTTTTCTAAATTAGCATGATTAGCGTAATTGACAGGCATATAGAGAAAGCTGATTGGATGGTGCTGGGTCTGCTGAGCAGATATTTTATTGTGCACTTACTGCAAAATGTGCTTGGACTAAAAAAAACAAACCACTGACTTTATCTTTAATCGGCATATTATACTGGATATTATGTGGATGAATTGCTGATCCAGTAAACATCCATCCTCCTACAGGAATGTCCCCAGCTGCTTCCCGCTGATCGGATCCTGGTGCCAGTGAACGTTGTGAAGCCCATCACCCTGCGTGCCAAGAACTTGCCCCAGCCGCAGTCGGGCCAGCGTGGTTACGAGTGTGTGCTCACCATCCAGGGGGTGGAGCAGAGAGTCCCCGCCCTCCGCTTCAACAGCTCCAGCGTGCAGTGCCAGAACACCTCAGTGAGTGTATGAGTGTGTGATCTACAGTATGTGTGAACACATGTATGAAACATAGAGTAAATACGAGCACATATTTAGGTCTGTGCTATTAAAATACCCGCAACGATAAAGGCTAAAGTAGAGCTACGTAACACATTCATAAGCATTGCATAACTCGTTGGAGGATCTATGAACGGCTTATATAATGTATTTTTTTTAATCTCACAAGTTGTTAGTTATGACTTTTCATTGCTTTGCTTAGTAACAGATTTGTGCAATGCTTATTAATGTGTTATGAAGACCTAACGAAGGCTTACTGGATCGGTAGTACCGTTTGACCAGTTCCATGATGATACATTATAAATAACTCACCTTATGACATGCTCATAACATGCTCTGAGCCGTTAATGAATGTGTTAATAGTGTGTTAATGACTAAAACCCGGTTACAAACTGTTTGTACACTAGTCATAAAGAAGGTGTAACTCACCGAATTTTAAACACAGAGATTTTAATCATGATCTCACCTTATAACATGTTCATGAAATGCTTTGCACCATTAATAGCTGGTCTGTTCATTTATTAATGATTAAAAGCTGGTACCAGACCACTTGTATGCTATTTGTAAAGATGCTGTAGCCGTTATACAAATGTCATTTAAAAACTTGGTGATTTAGTTATGACGTCACCTTGTGACATTTTCACACATGTTCATAAGCCATGAATAGATTCTATGTTAACGTGTTCACAAATCATGGAGTTTTAGTAATGACCTCACGTCACAAGCATTAATAGACAGTGTATTGGTCATCTATTAATGACTGTATCCTGGTTACAAACCATGTGTACAGTGTTCATAAAGAAACTGTATCTTCTATGCAAGCAGAATTACAAACATGGCGCTTTAATATGGACTTCATCTTATAACATGTTCATAACATGCTTATAAACCATGAATAGATTAGTAGATTAGACGTTAATCTGACCACTAACCATTTGTACACAATTTTCAAAAATGTGTGTATATATTTGTGTGTATGCATGTGTATATATATATGACCTCATCTTGTAACATGTTCATAACATGCTTATAAACATTAATAGACAATGCATTGGTACTCTATTAATGACTAAACCCACTATTCATAAAGAAACTGTATCTTCTATGCAAGCAGAATTACAAACATGGCGCTTTAATATTGCCTTCATCTTATAACATGTTCATAACATGCTTGTAAACCATGTATACAGTAGATTAGACGTTAATCTGACCACGAACCGTTTGTACACTATTGGTAAGGATGTTGTAGCCCCCATATAGCTAGACCTCACCTCACAACATGTTCATAGCAAGCGTATAAGCCTGCCGTGATATTTAAAACCATCTGTGCTGCATTTGTAAAGACGTTGTAGTTCCTATACACATTATAAACATGTTTAACATCGTCCTCACTTTATAACATGTTTACAACCATTATTAGCTGATCTGTTACTCATGAAGTAGTGCTGAAACGCTTGTCTCAAACCCTTTGTATATGATTATAAACCAACATACAAGCAGTGCCATAACTTTCAGAAGGGCACAAGGGCATCATTTATTTGATTAAGTTTACATCACTGTTTATAAAACGTGCATTACAGCATGAATAAGCATGTAATAAGAATTTATAAGGTATTGTTTCCTCTAAACTGAGAACTAATGAAGGCTTTCAAAGAAAAGTGTGAGCAATCCGCTGCATGAATTATTCGAGTATGTTGAGAACATGTTACTCTGAGAGCAGGGAGGTTAGGAGGTCTAGGATGTTCTCGTTCTCGTTCTTCGTTTTTTGAAGAGTCCTTCTCTTTCCTGCTCGCTCTCTTTTTGACTCCGTTGGCAAAAATGATAAAAGCTTTTTCCATCTAAACACAATTATTGAAAGTGCTCTCTCTCTCTCTGTCTCTCTCTCTGTCTCTCTCTCTCTGTCTGTCTCTCTCTCTTTCTCTCTCTCTCTCTCTGTGTCTGTCTCTCTCTCTTATTCTCTATCTTTCTTTCTCTCTGTCTCTCTCCTTTTCTCTCTCTCTGTCTCTCTCTGTATCTCTCTCTCTCTGACTCTCTTTCTGTCTCTCTCGCTGTCTCTCTCTCTCTGTCTCTCTCTCTGTCTGTCTCTCTCTCTTTCTCTCTCTCTCTGTCTGTCTCTCTCTCTTATTCTCTATCTTTCTTTCTCTCTGTCTCTCTCTCCTTTTCTCGCTCTCTGTATCTCTCTCTCTCTGACTCTCTTTCTGTCTCTCTCGCTGTCTCTCTCTCTGTCTCTCTCTCTGTCTCTCTTTCTCTCTCTCTCTCTGTCCATGTCTGTTTCAGTACTCATATGAGGGGATGGAGATGAGTAGCCTCGCTGTGGAACTGATGGTCATCTGGAATGGAGATTTTAGCATCGACAACCCGGCCCAAAACAAAGGTGAGCCGTCTCATCCCATCTCCATGACAACAGGCACCGTAAACGCCAATATTCCATTAATCCGTTCTATTTTTTTGCCTTCCTAACGCTCCGTTTCCAGTGTATGTGTGTGTGTGTGTATATGTGTATGTGTATGTGTGTGTGTGTGTGTGTATGTATGTATGTATGTATGTGTGTGTGTGTGTGTGGATGCATCTCTGAGGGGAAGGCCCACCTGTTTAGTTGACCTTCCAGGGCTCGACAGTTTAAGACGGCTGATTCTTAGCCAGCTGTCACACATGGCAATCGAGAGAGAGAGAGAGAGAGAGAGAGAGAAAGACCAAGACCAAGAGATTGAGAGTGGGAGAGAATAAGAGCCTGTGCTCCTTGAGAGTCACTGAAGCACATATGTTCATTTCCAGCCTCCAACTCCATCCCACTTTACAATAAGATTGAACAGTGAGTTGATCAAGTCCAGATGGTACCAGCATCTGGAAGAAACCTACACATATAAAAACAAAACAATTTCATTTCGTTTTTACCTAGAAGTACTACTTCTAGGTACTAAATTCTGCACTAATTCTGTAAACAGAATTATAAACATTTTTTTTTGTCTTATTAACTTGAAGAGAGAGAAAAATCGAGGTGCTTTTGAGGGAACAGCTGTATGTCGCTGCTATAACATAAGCGATAACAGGAACTAACTTGTTTCAAATGGAACTGTAAATGGATAAAAAAAAAGTATAATGTCATTTTTCATAAATAAAATATTGTTAGCAACTATGAAATAACCAGAATAAGACACAACATTGCTGATTATTTATTCTGGGGAAATAATCCACAATGTGCTGATGCTGCCTGATTCGAAGTGTTACTTTTCATTCCTCTTTTACCACAGCAAGTACCAACACTAACTGTTTGTTTTTTATCTGTTTATAGTTACATTTAATGTAGAGTGTGTCAGGTGGCAGAGACGGCTGCAATCGCAGGAAGTGCTTTATTGTAATTATAGCAGGCAAAAATTTCCACATGATAAACAATATTGTGGTCAGAAACAAGCAGAACGTTGACTGATTGAGGGCTAAAACCAGAAATTAAAAAAATCAGGGGAAGAAAACAGGATCAATGATAAATATGTCGTAATAATAATAATAATAATAATAATAAACAAACTCTTGGTATGCCACATGAACTGAGTGTTTTGTGTGTGCTTATATACTGTGCGTGTGTGTGTGTGAGTGTGAGGTCACAGTTGCAGGGAGTGAGCTTACTACGTTAAAACATGCTTAATTATCATTTGGTTAATCAGTCATTTAACAGTAAATATATTAACCAACTGAAACATATTACGTAGGGAGCACTGAAGAGACGATGGTCCTGTCCCGCTATCAGAACTGTGCTGGGACGGTCCACTGTGTAACAGGAAGATATCAACACTCGCAAAGATGCGTTCTATGTCCTCCTGTCCTTCCGAGTTCGTTCTTTCAAGGCAGCCTGGAAAGACCGGTCTTCACGAGAACGCAAGTCCGTTCTTGCGTTCCTAGAACTGAGAAAGTGTATGTGTGTCGCATGTGCTGCGGTGCATTCTGGGGAATGTAGTCTGGCGCAAATTCCCGGCATTGATATGACAGAATGTCCATGAAACTAGTTATGTCCTGTTATTATGTTACAGCATTTATGAACAGCTGTTCCATCACCAGCCTCTGAGGAAAAAAAAAAAAAAACGGTAGCTTGTTATGTTTCCTAGAAACCACAAAACGTAACCTCCTCTGTTCTGAAGACTTTCCGGTGTCAGACAACTTACAGTGAAAAGTTACAGCTTTACCTCTGATTATTGCAAAGTGCTAACACTGGAGACTCCTTCCATTAATGCTAAAGAATCTTTAATACAAAACATTCTTTACACAGAAAATTCTAACGTTAAGGAAAATCCCTCGAGGAAAGAGAAGTAGTCTCTCCGATGGTTTTTTTTTTTTTTTTTTTTTTTAAGTGGAAAATTTGAATCATAGTGTGTAATGATTATTACATACAATAAATATTGCCCGTTCTCTTAAGGGGTGCCGACAATTCAGGAATTGACTCGCTTTTTTGTCTTTTCTTAATACTTAAGGTACATTTTAACGAGCTGCAGTTTAGAGTAATCTCATATGGTGTTTGCTAACCAACGTGAGGTTTAAAAAAGAAAAACAAATAAAAAGGCTTCCAATTTGGGCAAATTTCAGCAATCAAAAAAAATAAATCAAAAAATTTTAAAAACCCCATCCTGTTAGGGATTGTAGCTGTCTTCATTATCAGTTCCCATTAAGTTTGTGTGACCAGCATGCCAGACAAATCCGTGCAAAGCTGAGAGACGGCATATGGTCTCCTCCAGTCCTCAATCACGTTTAGGAAATATTTCACAATACAGATTGTGTGGCATTGTTACAGGATTGACGCGGCCGTTTTTTTGTGCAATTATTCTTCTATTTTCAAAAAGGAGACGATTGTGTGGGAGTGACATTAAATATTCACAAGCTTACTTGACTGTTAACAAAACATATCCAGCATGCTGGACAACAGAGATCATTAGCCAGATAGAATCGCTGGTGCTAAAAGGATGTGCAGTTGATGTGATTTGCCAACAGACAGCCTTCTAAACAGGACAACTGGTGTACGCACGTCTGATATTGCGGCTTATGCCACAGTGTGGTTGAATGCTGGCGTCGGATCGATCGGATTGATTGTGCACTATTTTCGTATAACAGCATGAGAAGTTCCAGCGGTAACATTAATGATGAGAGAGCGAGAGAGAGAGAGACTGCTGAGAGAATGATTGTTTATCGCGGCTATAACATACTGTAAGTGAGAACAGGAGCTAACTTTTCTCTCAGACGTTCAAATGTGCGATGTTTCAGACGTTAATGAATATAGCATTATAATTGTTGGCAAATCTCTGTGGTATAAGTGGAATAACACACTCCAAACCGTGCTGTTATAAGGAGTCTTTATTGGTCATGTATACATTACAGCAGAGTGAAATTATTTTCTTCTCATACCCCAGCATACCAGGAAGTTGGGGTCAGGGCGCAGGGTCAGCCATGATACAGCGCCCCTGGAGCAGAGAGGGTTAAGGGCCCAATAGTAGCAGCTTGGCAGTGCTGGGGCTTGAACCCCCGACCTTCTGATCAGTAACCCGGAGCCTAGCTAACACTGCTTCCACTTACTAATGTTATATATTCGTGAAGGTAAAACACAGTCAGAGAATGAATGAGCCCCCGTTATTCATCTATCGAAATAGGCAGCGTTTAAAAAAGAAATATGTAGCAAATTATTCATCATTGTACAACATGAATACCACGTGCCAAAAGAGCTTACACTTACACTGCTCGACTTAGTAAAAAATCCAGAAATGTAAATGTTACGTAAGTGATAATAGGAACTAACTTGCTTCGCAGACGTTCAACAACATTAAACGTAACTGCAAACGGACAAAAAGTATTACGTGTCGTTCTGTAATAAATAAGAAAATTGCTGGCAAATTGCTGCAGTGTAAGAATAACAAAACACTTCAGGATGTGCTGTTAAAATTATATAATCACCTTCACGGTAGTAGCAGTAACTCAAGCTGGCATCACTCAACTATACTTTGGATTATTTTCCTCTAACAGCACGCCCCCAAAGAGTTTCATTCTTTTTATTCCACAGCAATTTGCCAATGATTACATTTTGTCATTGATGACTGAACAAAACGTGATTTTTTTTTTTTAAGCATTTATAGTTTTATTTAATGTTGTGGAACATCCAGGAGACCTTAAAGTCATCTATCCTGAAGACTTTCCTGCTTGAGATTCCTTCCATAAATGTTAAATAAACACGTCCTAACAGAAGACTTTGCCCTATTAACGATTATACGTTTTCTTTCTGTTAAACGACATATTTGTGAGTTGTTTATTATTAGACATTAGACTATGTAGATTGTCCTCGGTACACGTCCCTGTGAATTAGTTGTTACTATTGAAACGATGACATATTTAAACGGATAATGTAAACCTGCATTATTCCTTATGAATCAACACCTTCTAGACAATCAGATTCGAGAAATTAACAGCGCTGTGCTATAGCTATAACGATGCTCCTGATCCCTCCATCTTCTCGCTCCATTCTGATCGGATCCAATCGTATTATATTCCACACAGACCCACACTGACAAGCTAACAGTACAAAACCCAAAGACAGCCTACATATGACAGCACCATGACTACGTGCGGTGTGTGGCAGCGCCGTTCTCAGACCCACAACGCCGTTTTGCGTTCAGCGAAGACCTTTTTTTTTTTTTTTTGCAGTTCAAATACCCGAATACAATCAAAAGAAGTCTGAGCATTATAGTCATGCTGTGTCTTTAATGAAAAGTTACTGCCACCGGTACATTTCAGAGCGAGAAATGACACATCAATAGACAATAAAAGGCACCTGCACATAAAAAATTTGAAAGCTGTGTGTGTGTGTGTGTGCGTGTAAAATGTAGTGTGTGTGTCTAAGTGATGGGTGAGCTAATTTAGGCAGAGGAGGAGAGGAGAGTGTAAGATTTCTCCTCCTGCCTGAGTGCTTCATACGCCGAGTCACAAGCACCAAACCACCAAAGCTGCGCTGTTCCGGGGGAATAATTTGATGGACGGAACATCTACTGGGCCGGCAATTAAAAAAAAAAAAAAAAAAGTCTGATGCAGTTGCTATGGCGATGTAACGTTAGACGAAGGAATGAAGAAAAGCAGGAAAGGGAGAAGGGGCTACTGAAAGAAGGAATTCAGTTCAATCGAGTCATGAATTCTAATCTTTCAAGTAAAATAACAGTAAAGCAAAAAACACAGAAAATAATTAATGAACAAATACCTGGAGTACATGCCTACCAGATCTGTCATATTCTTATTTAGCCACATTTCTTATGCTAGGCAGCACTATGCTAATAGCTTGCCTAATGTGATCTCTCCATCAGCTAATTACAGTTTAGTAGCTTTAATAGCTAGCTTGCAGATTATCTTGTAATTAAAACCAATTAACTAGCTTTAGAATAACTATTATGTTGTGTAAACCAGTCAAAGAGCAGATGAAACTAGCTAATTTTGTGCCAAGGTATTGTGAAAACCAAGTGAAAGGGTTTAGCTATGATTAGAATAATTATTATGCAATTAACACTGTTAGATAGAGATAGCTCTAAGATAGCTTACAGCTAGATGAACTATTATAGGATAAAAACCATCAGCCAGGTTTGCTAACAAGCTAGCTAACACTATACTATCATAGTGTGTAAACCAATATCCAAGGTCTAGCTAACTGTAGGCTATTACATATAGTTCCCAGGTCCTCTAGCACGTTACCTAATATTAGACTAGCTGTTATGGGTTTAAGGTCATTATCTGTGTTTACTAGCAAACTAGTTAACATTGTAGTATTTTGTTGTGTAACCCAGTATCCTCGGTCACTAGCAAGCTGGATAACATTAGACTATTATGTGATTAAAGTCATTAGTCAGGTTTGCTGTCAAAATAGCTCGGATTCAGCTGACTATTTTACTGTGTAAACGTGTAGCCAGGGTAGCTAGCAAGCTGGCTAAGTATTATGTAATTAAATAAATTAGCTGGTTTCACTTGCTAACATTATGCCAGTGTATTGTGTCAGTCTGTATTTAAGGTCTAGCTAACAGAATGTTATTATATGTACAGTATTGTGTAGACATGGTAGTAAATGATTTGCTAACAAATTGGGCTAGCTATTGTATTCTGTAAATAAACCAGTAGCTGTGTTTGCAAGCAAGAGTTATCCTTCATGCTCAATAGATACCGAGTTACAGGGTGGGAAATTGCAATGACTACCTTAGATACAAGTAATATACATTGTTTTGTTGTTGTTGTTTGTTTGTTTGTTTAAAGATGTTTAGAGATCTTTTGACAAAATGGCCAGAAATGTTTGAGTATTTGTGGCTAAATGTCTGTTAATGACTGCATGTCATGCATTGACCTGTTCCTCCGTTCTGTGTGTGTGTGTGTGTGTGTGTGTGTGTGTGTGTACGTGTGTGTGTTTACAGTACACCTGTATAAATGCGACGCGAGGCGTGAGAGCTGTGGTCTGTGCCTGAAGGCTGATCCGCTGTTTGGTTGTGTGTGGTGTAAAGGGGAGAAGCGCTGCACTCTCAAACAGCACTGCCCTCATCCACAGAGCATGTGGCTCGAACACAACGGCATCAACAGCAAGTGCACACACCCAAAGATCACCAAGGTGAACACACCCACCCCACTACACACACACACACACACTTACTTTTGGTCCTTATTTCCACTGCCACCTGGTACTGACTTGTACCATAAATAAGTACCCCAGCTGAGAGTGCCATCAAGAAAGGTAACCAAGAGCATCAAGAATATAGAAGTGGGAAATGTGGGTGGAGCTAGAAACACACCAGATCACCAAATGGTCAAACACAAAATCAATTAGAGGTGAAAAAATGTGATGTCTTGAAAGTTCTCGCTGATAAAATGGCAAACCGATGGTACAGGAATAGACAGCAAATAAGAATATCCCCACTAGACTACTTCTTATCTATGCTTGATGATAATGTTTTGTATTTCACCGTTGCCAGGTATAGTCTACTGGAGCGCAGAAACATTGAATTATTATAATTTTTTTTAGTTCTCCTATATTTCATCGTGTAACAAAATAATTTCTTATTAAGTCTTCGGCTCTGTTTTGTTTCCTGAGGCAGAAGACAGTGTTTTTGTCAGGAGCAGCCACTGGGATTTCTTTGGCTGCTCATACTTTTTTTTTTTTTTGATTTAGATGAAGTCAATATGATTTGTTCTTGTTTTAATTTTTTTTTTATGAATCATAGCACTGAAATCAGTGAGCTTAAAGAATTCCAGCAGTTCATTCACATCCTCGTAATTGAAAGCTCCTCAAGCTGAATGACTTGAAATGAAAAATGGGACTAAGTCAAATAATGAGTCTACTCCTGACTCGTTTTTGAATTGATTGAATTCGTTAGGCCTGTGTGCCTCTACCAATGGTTTTTTGTTTCTTTCTTTCTTTTTTCCTTAAAAACGCATTTTGCCAAGCATTCTAATGCGCTTCATTACAGTGACATCTCTGATGGAGAATCTTTAGTTGAACTAGAAGTGGGTGATGATTAAGTGTTTTCCTCCACCAGCCATCAATTAGCTTGTCAAAGTCACAAATCTAATCATCCCCTAATGAAAAGAGACAACTCTCCCCCTCTCTTGCGTGCTCTTTCTTTCTCTCGGCAGAAGCCAGCTCGACGCTTATCGGAGAAAGCACTGTAATATGCTGCGATAGCTGTTAATTGCACACATTGTAAAGCTGGAGATTAGTCTCAGTAGAGATTTTATTAGGGTTTTTTTATTTTGCAACCGTCTACTATAAAATCTGGTCTAAAATACAATACTTCAACACTGGGCCACACATAAAGCGTTCAGCACTTCTTCGTGTGCGCTGTTGGGTTGTAGTGTGCCATTTTTAAATTTTCTGAACGAATAAGAAAGGCTTGGACGCATGTACACTGCTGAAAGGTCAGGATTGCTTGAAGGTCATTTTCAACCATTAAAAAAGAATCTCTAACATTCACTTTTTATTCAAGGTCAGAGTCTTAACATTACTTTTCAGCAGCATCCTTTGGTTTATCCTAATCACTCTTAGGAAAAGAAAAGAAAAAAAAAACTGTATCAAATATGTACCATTGGTTGTCAGAAGTGTGGTGACCCTCAAGGCTGCATTTTGGGTACATTTGAAATGTCTCTTTTATTTGCTATATCAAAATAATATACCTTTGGAACTTATATAAGATACATAATTAGACAATGTGAAATGCGAAAATACATATCAAAGTTACCAAGGACGTACCCCTGAGGATCGCACCGCATTGACAAACAAGTTTAGTACCTTTTCCTCTCGGTCTCTTTCCTGTTTCCGAATTTAGAAATGTTTGCTTTTCATGCCTCATTATAACCGCTATGAAGTCCTGTAATGAAACGACCCCTCAGCATGCTGTTTAAGAGATCACAGCTAAGCTGGAAACAAAGTCCCAGTGACAGCAGTCGCAGTGCGGTTAGTGGTGGCTGTTTCCGTTTAAGATGTAGTGTAAAGGTTTTCCAGGATGACTGATGGACAGACTACATTGTGATAATAGCACAGCTGTGCGTACACTACTGAAGTGATGACCTCTGGGACAGATCACAGCTGACTTGATGGAGTGTGATCTGTCTCATTGACCTCCTTTGTACACAACAGCGGTATATTTCCCAAATGGACCAAGCCGGAGATTTCACAGAATGGCAAGTTATTGATAGTAATTCCACCTGCAACCCTGACTGTCAGTCTCTAGCTCTCTCAAATAGAGGATGGTTTGGTAAGTATGAGCAACAAGCTATTGTTTATAGTAGACATGTGCGCAGGACTGTTTTTTGAAATCCCATTCACACCACTCCTGAAGGAATTCTGATCAATCCCATCCACTCCTGCAGACAGTTTGACCAATCCTGCCCAATTCCAAAGGAATTTTGAATTCTGCCTGCTCCTGCAGAAAGTTGAACTAATTCCACCCAATTCAGAAGGAATTCTGACCAATCCTGGCCACTCCCACAGATAATCTTGGCCAATCCTACCTGCCCCCAAAGGAATTCTTACCAATTGTACCTACTCCTGCAAAAACTGTGACCAATCCTGCCCACTCCCAAGGACATTCTGACCAATCCCAAGCTCTTCCGAAGGAATTCTATCCAATCCCACCTACTCTCACAGACACTCTTGACTAATCCCACCCACTCTTGCAAACAATCTTGACCAATTCTGCCTGCTCCCAAAGTAATTCTTAACAATTCTACCCACTCTTGCAAAAAGTTTTGACCCACCCTGCCCACTCCCAACGTAATTCTGACCAATCCCAAGCTCTTCCGAAGGAATTTTGACCGATCCCACCTACTCTCACATGCACTCTTAACTAATCCCGCCCACTCTGGCAGACAATCTTGAATTCCGCCCACACCTGAAGGAATGTTGACTACTTCTACCCACACCCACAAAAGGTTTGACCAGTCCTGCCCACTCCCAAGATAATTCTGACCAACCCAACCCTCTTCTGAAGATGTACTGACCAATCCCATCTACTCGCACAGACACTCTTGACCAATGCTGCCCAGTCTTGCAGATGTTCTTGACTAAATCTGCCCTCTCCTGAAAGAATCCTGTTGAATTCTACCCACTCCCGCAAACAGTTTGACCTATGTTGTCAGCACTTGGTGGAATTACGACCAATCCGTCCTGCTCCTGCAAACACTACAGCCCTTCCCACTGCCACAGGAATTCTGACCATTTCCTCCTACTCTCACAGACACTCCTGACCAATAAACTAGTTTGGTTCTGTTTGTAAAAATATGAACATATTAGTCGTTTAAAACGTGATTGTCTCACAATCTCATTAATGTATGTAGTCTTTCTTTGAACCTTGATTTTCATATCTGACTGCTTGCTCCTGCCAGGCTAGAAAGTGAAATCTGCCTTGCAAGATAATCTGAATGTTTAAACGTCCACTTAACTGTGAATGGTACAATGAAGCTCATGCCCACAAGCAGCATTTCTGGTATAATCGGATTGCAGTCTTCACTGTAAACTAGACAGTGACATGACTATTGAGATGCATCAACATCTGAGATATGATTAAAAAATGATTGCTATCTAAATAACTATTTCCCTTGTGTCCTTTGAGTTTGTTTTCATCTCAGCAGTCTATGGTTTTTGCATGCTGGTGTCTGCATCTTTCCACAAAACAATCTGTATCTATAGATAATCACTGCTGGGGTTTTTTCCCCCACTATAGGCAAGGCTCAGCTGGGCTTGCAACTCATCATAATTCATTGGAAGACACATTCATTGGAAGCTTTGTAGCTCTGACAGAGAGAGGTCCAATTATCATGCTGAACCAAATCTCTCACAGGTGCAGAGAGGAAAGAGCGCAGGGTTACTGACTCAGCTCTGAATTGCTGTTGGCTTGTACCAACTGTAGAGATCGCAAGGGGGTGGGATGCGCACATGTTATTGTCTGTTTGGATGAAAGCTTTGATGATGATTGTTTGTAAGCATGTAATGTCATGGTTTCTGTGCAGATTACCCCGCTGCGAGGGCCTCGGGAAGGGGGTACATTGGTGACGATCCGTGGAGAGAACCTCGGCCTGGATTTTCACGAGATCCAGGGCAACGTTAAGGTGGCCAATGTTGAGTGCACACCTGTACCAGAGGGATACATCCCTGCTGAACAGTGAGTTTTTCAAATCTCAAAACACTGTCTAAACATTCCAGCTCAATTTCCCTGCAGATTAGTTCCAGATACAATTAAATTAGTGCTGTAAGAATTCATTTAACGCTCTGGCCATGTTTCATTTTCATTTGGCAGATCTGGAATAGCATTTTTTTTTTAATGTAGCTCTTGGGGGTTTTTTTAGGTGTGAGGGTTTTTTTATATTATTATTATTGTTATTATTATTATTATTATAAATTATGTATACTCAAGTAAAAACATTTATTTTCAAATTTACAATGTTCTTAGTAAGACCAAGTGATGCTATGCCGTATTTGTGACTTGCTTCCTTCCTACCTCAAATTGTTTACATGATGGCTGGGAAAGATTTGTGCGCTAGAAAGCTAGCACTTGTTGCATTTTTGCAGTCAAACCCTACCACCAAGGGTTTCCCTTTCAGCAAAAGTTCCAAGTAGAACTCTTTTGGACACGAACAACCCTTAACTATCCAAAGAACCATTTAAAATAACCATCGTTTTTGTCAGTATTGTTTGTGCACCATTGTCTTATTCATCTATGTTAGGCTGTATACGTAAGTGCAGATGTGTAATTGTTCATTAGAAAATCTTTGTATTCTATATTATCAGAATCACCTAGTTTCTAAATGTTTACTAAATATCTGTCTTTTTGCTGAACGATCTATATTTGAAACACCAATGAAATCTCAAAAATCTGCTTATAGTAAGCCTTAAAACATGCTGCAATTTCTCACTCTTGATTTGGACTATGCTTGCCGCTATATTAAAATGAATATCAAGTCGAGGCGCTTAAGAAACTACAGGAATAACAAGTTTCTATTGAGGCCAGTTCAAATAGATTTTTTCCTTCTCAGAGGTTGAAAACATCCCAGTTCCCACTCTGTCACTGAACCATTATTTTACTTACTTACTTACTTGACCTTTATTGTCCCCCTTGGCGGCAATTTTTACGTTATTTCACAGCCTCACAATTGGCATGTGGGTGAATTCTGAAAAGAAGGTCAGAAGGTGTTAATTTTCCATAACAGCAGCTCTGACAGTAGTTCTAAATGCATGACAAATAACAGGTTTATATTAATACACTCTATAGTATCATCTTATACAGAGACTTTGACATTTATTTATCAATTATGGAAGGAGTCTCCAGTGTCAACACTTTGTAACAGTCAGAGGTAGGGCTGTAACTTTTCTGACACAGGAAAGTCTTCAGAGACGTTTGGGCTTTTATTCCTTTATTCTATACTCATATAGAGTAGTATATAGAGTTGAGGCAGATGATGAAAGTCTGAGTTTCATTCATGATGGACTCCAATAAAAAATAAAAAAAAAGAAGAAGTTCCACTTCATTACAACTCTTTTTTAGTTTTAGATTATTCACTCTGACCATTTCTGTCTCCATCTTTCGAGCCTGTACGGTTTGAACCGAGTCTGAACCATCCATGCATTGCCTTAATCCGTCTGTGGACTCTATGGAGCGAGTGATAGGATCAGGACTGAAGGCAGAGACGAGTATTAAAGCAACTTTTAATCCCAGGTCAGGACAGAGGAAATAATTACATCTTATTTTGGTGAGGATTTGAAGAGCTGTGACTGACTGATGGAACAGAAATTATTATTACTTTATTATTACCCTGACCTAAAAAAAAATCTCTCTGTTATTTTGGGGTTTTTTCCCCCTTCCACTCCTGCAGAATTGTGGCATTCAAAGTAGTGATAAGCCTCTTACGGTGTTGTGTGATAAGTTTTGGTTTGTGAAGACGGAATGAGGAGATTACAGACTGCATTAACTTTTCACTCTGTAATCTTCCACTATTGTTATTATACAGATGACAGTCTGGAAGAGGAAGCAATTTTTAATTTTTTTTAAGGTTAAAATGTTTCGAAGACATTTTATATGTTTGTGTGCGTTGTACAGGATCGTATGCGAGATGGGAAAAGCCGAGTCGAGTCATTATGCCGGAAACATCCAAGTCTGCGTAGGGGATTGTCAGCCCGAGTTCAAGGCCGAGTCCTCCAAGTACTACTACTTTGTGGTGAGTTCATTCTGCTGACATAGTGATTTACAAGATTAAACCGAGAGAATGCGCAGATCTTAATCGTGTCCGTGTAATTAAAGACCATCGCCAATTACAGGCTTAAGCGTGCTTGGATTTATTGTGGAGCCACCTCGTAAAAAGGGCTGAGACTCGGTCCGTGTGAATCTCCGTATGTCCTGGTCGTAATGTTATTACACAGAGGGATCGTCCTGTAATGAATGTGGCTAAGCTGTTCATGAAAATCCCTCTCTCTCTCACTCTCTCTCACTTTACCACACAAACCAATAGAAGACACTTTAATCTTAAGAATATGGGCGATCTTTAACCCCTGTATTGATCTGGAGTATAATCATCCCCATTAACCTCACGTTATACACACCATTATACCACAGTGCTGTGGAATTCTCTATTCGGATTGGTCAGATTGTCAGTGTTGGTTAATTTTCTATAACAGTAGCTCGGACAGTATTGGCAGCTGTAATTCAAGTCACAGGTTTAGATTAATGTACTCGTTCTAATTCGGTATCGTTTCTATAGTAATGGCTCATTCAGAGGAACTTGTATGGCAGAATCTAAGGCTAATAAGCAACAGATAAACAGAAATCCAGTATCCAGTGCCAGAGATAAACAGATCAAAAATACAACATGTCATTCATTAATGAATTAGAAATTGTAACCTTTTTTGAAAAATTCCTGTGGTGCAGTATAAAAGGAAGGAAATGCTTCTGTATAAGTGCTGTATAACAGTAACTTTGCATCAGGCTGCATGACACTGCTCCCTCATTGATTATTTTTTTATAACAGCTCGTCCCCAGATGTCTCATTCCTTATTTATCACTTTTATCCATGCATTAATGGCCTTCATTGTTCCTATAATTGGATTATGAGATTGAAATCTTTAAAAAGGCAACTGATCCAATGGTAGGCTGAATGATATATAATGTCATGACTTTTCCTCCACCCCTACACAGGTCCCCAGACTGCACTCTCTGAAGCCCAGCCGCGGTCCCGTAGCCGGAGGCACCATCGTCAACATCACAGGAAGCAATCTGGACTCCGGAAGCAACGTGTCCATCATGTTCAAGGACCAGAAGTGCACTTACCACAGGTATAGCATCCAGCAGTCCAAAGAGGACACGATTTACAGCATTCAAGGAGGGCGGATGGGGCGGTAGCGTCATAAAACAGCGGGAACGGATCAATAGTGACATTAAGACCAGGCAGAGTTCCTGAGCCCTAATCAATAAAGACACTCGCAATCACACCTCGCTTCTGCTAAGCCGGCAAAAGGCGTCAGTCTGTGGTTTGCTTTGACGTCTCTGTCTTTGAGGGAGGGGTTTTTTCCACTTGATTTATTTTGCATCGTGCCGGTGTTAAATAAATCAAGACTGTGGTATTGTGAGTTTGGTGTGAAACAGCTATTTAGTTATAGTATTGTCAAAAAGTCACATGGATTTCACAAGGCTTTTTTTGTTTGTTTGTTTGTTTGTTTGTTTTTTTACCTGCGATTAGATGAAAAACATAAGTAGATTTCACCTATGCGTCACACCAGTTATTTATGTGAGAAAATGGCATGCGAGGAAAATAAAACCCGGTGAAAAATTAACAGTTGAAAATTGTGCGAGAGATCACGTGCGCAAAAATAAAACACATTCACTACATGTGAAAAAATGATTTGAGAAGTTTATGTGAGAAAATAAAGACACATGCTGTATATGTGAATAATGAGTGTGGGTGAAAATAAATGAAACGTGTAAGAAATCCCAGGCGAAAATGAAAACATTGTAAAAAAAAAAAAAAAAAAGAAAAAATATCGCTTTAGTAAATGAATTGAAGGAAAACACACGCTCTACATGTGAAAAATGATTTGTGTGAAACATGATTAATTACATGTGACTTTTCTCTTATATAAATGTAATAAACTATGAAATAACTGAAATATTGTGTTTGATCATGCAGACGAGGGGGTCAGTGGATCACGTGTCGCTCTCACGCGTCGACTCAAGGCAACGGGGAAGTAACCGTATCTGTGTATGTAGACAAGGCCCACATCCAGAAGGACCTCCAGTTTGAGTACGTAGAAGATCCGACCATCACCAAGCTGGAACCAGAATGGAGCATTTTCAGGTGTGTCAGCTGAATAGGAGTTACAAATTGTGATTTCTAAGCTGGTTGAAATAAGCATAATAGTGTTGTAAGCTGCACCACTAAATGAGAAACTGTGTTGCTCTGTGTAAAAGTGGAAACACACCAGTGACCGTGACCGGAACCAACCTGGACATCATCCAGAACCCACAAATCAGAGCCAAGTACAACACCCAGGAGACAACCAACGTAAGTTCAAACATCATGTTCACCGTGTCGTAATAGATGTCCCGCTGTCCCAGTATGCATGTATAAGGCAAAATCAATAAAGAAATATTTAGAAAAGATTCTCCAGATCTGGACCTCTAAGACGTTATTGTTTCTATAGTAACAACTTACTTAAGGAATTATATAGTCCACATAAATTAGGTTTTTGGGGTTTTTTAAAAATGTGCATCAATGTGTGATTTTTGGAAGGAGTCTCCAGTGTCAGAGGTAAAGCTGTAACTTTAAGGTTTCTGACATGGGAAATTCTTCAGGACATTTTTTTTGTCTTAATAACTGTATGTAAGAGAAAAAAAAACAGGCTGTTGAGGGACTGTTCGTAGCTGTTATAACATAATAATAGCAATAACAGGAACAAACTCGTTTTGCGGATGTTCCACAGCATTAAATGTACCTATAAATGGATAAAACGTATGTGTCATTCTTCATTCTTATTTATTTAAAAAATAATTATGTAAAAAAATGTTAGTGTGTTAATTATGTCAAATGTTTATATATAGTGTGTGTGTGTGTGTATCATATAGAATAGTATATACATATAGTACATACATACATATAGAAGTGTTTTATACATATATTGTATCTTTATATGATGCTATACTACACTATATTATACTATTAATACACTGCACTATACTATACTAGTTGTTTTTATTTACTTTTTATTTTATGTTTTCAGTTGGCAGTTTTTTTTTATACTGCTCCATATTGCACTATACTATATTACTTTATGCTAATTTATACTATTTTGTACTATACTATGCAATGCTGTGCTATACTATTCTATACTATACTATATATTCTATACTATTCATTTTTATTAGATTTTTAGATATAGATTTAGTCCAGAACACAGAATTTGTTTTGTTTTTTATTATAGATGTATTTTATACTATACTATATTATTTTATATGATACCATACTATATTATACTATAATTGTTTTTATTTTATTTTTTCATTATATATATTCATTTGGATCCTGTCTCCGCCCTGTGTGTGTGGAGTTTGCATGTTCTCCTCATGCTTTGGGGGTTTCCTAAGGGTACCCTCTATGGAGGCTGATTGGCATGTCCAAAGCGTCCCTAGTGTGTGAATGCGTGTGCGATTGTGCCCTGTGATGGGTTGGCACTCCGTCCAGGTTGTTCTCCGCATACAGTTTTTATACTATACTATACTATACTATACTATACTATACTATAAAGCATGAAACCTGTGTCCAGGAACTGTAAGCACTTGGCCTATATATATATTCAGTTGGCCAAGTGCATACAGTTTCTGGACACAGGTTTCATGTTTTATATTGTTCCACGTTGGGTAAAAATAGATTAAGATGGGTCATTTTCACCTGAATAGATTTAAAGGGTTAAACCCCCTTTCAGGGTCAGTGAGTGTCCTGCTTTAACTCACACCTGCCCATTAGCTGGTCATTTCACCAACTCTCCATCTCCTGATACACATTTGGCTCTTGCAATGTGGCGGCAGAACAGAGAAAGAGAATTTGATAAATAGAGAATAAAAGACAAGCAGCGAAACAGAGACGGAGCGCAGGAGGGCCGAACCAACCAACAGTGGCAACAATGTCCTCTTTTGCTTTGTGAGGGAGCGAGAAAAACGCCATAACATGGGAGACAGGAGTATCTCATTGCCTCCCTACAGAATGGACTCGTAGACGCATGGGAGGCTTGCATTCATAGAGACCTGATTGAAAGTCTGCAGAGACAAAAGAACGAAACGCTATCTCGCTGCCGTATCGCCCACACGAGCACATTGGGCATCTGTAGCGGCGATATGATAAGGCCTTGGCATGCTGCTGCTTGAACAGAAACAGAGCAGAAAATTCCCCTCCCTGCCATTCAAAGCTGCTGAATGGGGCAGTTTGTGGCAAGTCTTGTTCTCTTTTGGCTTTAATAGGCATCTCTCATAACCAGTTTGGACTGAGATTGAGGAAAGGTCATGTTCGGTAAAATGGCGCCCCCTGTGTGCAAACAATAGAAATAACTTCCTCTGATGTCATTTTGTAGGAGGACTTCAATGTCTGTTAGGATTTGTGAGCTTGAAGATATTGAGCGGAATTTTTTTTTGCAGCGAGCCACAAAACTAGATGAGCTCACGGAATTTATAGGCCTCACCAAACGTTTATATATTATATATATATATATATATATATATATATATATATGTACTCTGTAAAAAGAAAGGCACATCAGCGTTTGATTGATGCCGGACATGGGTTGCCTGACAGCAACAGTATATTTGACCTAGTCTTTTAGCACAAAGGCATGTAAGGAAGAACCTGATAAGGTGAGGGAGTGAGTAAGTGAGAGATAAAGCAAAGGAGATGGGTGATAGCATTGAGTGGGTTTTTTTTTTGGAAGAAGTGAAGGTGACTGCGGTCAGTTGCGTAGCTCTGAGTCATTACCACAATAGCCCACATCAGAGGCTTGGATTTTAAAAGTGCCATTAATTTACCCCTCCTTTGAGGTGAAGGCTCAGATCAATGTGAGCTGGAGGGACTGCTGTTAAATCCGAGTTGAAATAGTGGGAATAGCGGTTTCCGCTGATAAACATTGCACATAGGAACGAGCCGTCCTCAAATACAGAAAAAGTTGCACCTGCTGTAACTTTTGTAGTGTTTGTGGAGGTATTGTGTTAAAAACTTGCTCAAGTAAAAAGTGGAATTATTCTGCTAGTCAAAATTACTGTAGGATAAAAGGAATAGAACAGTAACGTTGCTTTATCCTGCAGCTGATTTTTATTTTTCCTATTAGAGCACAACATGTCATAAAAGTTCAAATGCGCATAGGAATTGCACAGATTGAATAGGAAGAGCATCTAGTGAACGACTGTTTTGAATGTAGAGGTCAGAGGAAGGCTGCATTAAACTCAAATAACCGTTCTGTACAACCGTGGTGAGCAGAAAAGCATTTCAGAATGCACAAAATGTCAAACCTTGAGGAGGATGGGCTACAAGAGCAGAAGACCACATCTGGTTCCACTCTTGTCAGCCAAAATTACAGTACTCTGAGGTTAGAGTGGACACAGGCTCACTGAGGTGAGAAAAATACCAGGTGATGTTTTTACAGTGTATAAAATTTTGGTGAACCTGAGCACACTGTAGCCTCAGATTCCTGTACTTCGCTACGATTGAGCAGCGTGTGTATATAAACCTTGATATTAAGTTGTCATGAGGTCATTACAGTATCGGTTGTATACAATCGATTTCATAAATCCAATCAACAATATTGATCAAACCTTTAATCTGAACATTAGTGCATATCGGGGGGTACGGTGGATTTGTGGTTAGCACGTTTGCCTCGCACCTCCAGGATTGGGCGGTTCAAATCCCGCCTCCACACCGTGTACACAGAGCTTGCATGTTCTCCTCGTTCTTCAGGGGTTTCTTCCGGGTACTCCGGTTTCCTCCAATAGTCCATGCATTGTAGGCTGATTGGCCCTGGGATAGGCTCCAGGCTCCCCTGTGATCCTGTGTAGGATAAGCGGTACAGAAAATGGATGGATGGATGGATTAATGTACATCTTCACACACGTGCTCTCCTGGTGTGTCCTGTACAGTTTTGCCAGGTGCTCAGTTCCACCACGATGCTGTGCCAAGCCCCAGCGCTGCCCGGTGGCCTGAGCAGGCAGAAGGAAGTAGTGGAGAAACCCGACGAGTTCGGTTTCATCCTCGACAACGTGCAAGCTGTGTTGGCTCTCAAGAACATCAACTTCCTGTATTACCCCAACCCCGTGTTCGAGCCTCTCAGTGCATCTGGAGTGCAGGAGCTCAAGCCTGGATCTCCCATTATTCTGAAGGTATACTTACTTATGTGCACATGTATCAATTATCAGACAACACATTATTTAAAATCTTGTAATAAATGTAGTACTAATACTAACGATGGATGCAGCAATACCATTGTTTACTATTGTTTGTTTTTAGGTACTCGTGAGCATTGTATCAGACTACTACCAGTATCGGTATCAGTGCATCCATATTTTTAACCAATACGTTGTACATAAACGAGTGTGCAAAATGTGTGTTTCAGGGCCGGAACTTCCTCCCCCTTACCCCCGGTGGCAACGGCAAACTGAACTACACCGTTCTGATCGGAGAAAAACCCTGCGCCTTAACCGTATCTGACACCCAGCTGCTGTGTGAATCGCCAAATCTAACTGGACGTCACAAAGTTCTGGTGAGTGAGCACAGTATTATGGGTAATTCATCACATCATATCCCATCTCAGCCTCGTTCCGCAATAGATTAGCATACTATTGTATTATTGTTATTGTCTGGCCTTGAAGGCAGGTGAAGGGAGAACAAATAGCTTCTTAGTATGACATATGAGAGCAGAACAGAACCTAATAATGGCTCTGTTTGTGATTTGGAGTGGGAGTATGAGGCTGACGCCACCTGGCCTGCTGACAGACGAATGGCAGACAGAATCGCAGATCCGTTTACCATCACAAACACGCAAACACAGCTGGCATTGTGTGTCCGTCTGCTGCTGCCTCTGTTTGCTCAATGTTACGCAGCAAAATGCCAGCTTTTTGGTCAAAAATCTCAGACATCATATTTAGGAATATAGCTGAACTGTGCTCATGTAATATCTGTATAAATATAAAATACCTATAAATATTTGTGTAGGTGTGTTTGTGTCAGACTAGTCTCACATTCAAGGTGTAATGCACAGTTACTTACTGTGTGCACTGTAAATGGAGATTGTAGGCTCAACAAATCAGGAGAGGACAGAAAGACATATTAATAGCATAGGACAAGATGAGGCAGGGCAGGATAGGACAGGAGACCACAGAATAGGATATGATAGGGTAGGACTGGACAAGACAGGACCAGTCAGGACTAGGTAGAATAGGACAAGACAGGACAGGAAAGGAGGATACAAGACTGGCTGACAAGCGATATGTAAATGGAAGTTGCAGGCTAAATATAATAGGACATGACAAGATATTACTGAATAGGACAGGGTTAGACAGATAGGCCAGCAGAGCACATGATAGGATAGGATAGGATCAGACAGGAAAGCACACGATAGGATAGGATATGATCAGACAGGAAAGCACACGATAGGATAGGATTGGACAGCAGGATAGGATAGGATCAGAGAGGAAAGCTCATGATAGGATAGGATTGGACAGAAGGATAGGCTAGGATCAGAGAGGAAAGTTCATGATAGGATAGGATTGGACAGCAGGATAGGATATGATCAAACAGGAAAGCACTTGATAGGATAGGATATGATCAGACAGGAAAGCACATGATAGGATAGGAATGGACAGCAGGATAGGATATGATCAGACAGGAAAGCACTTGATAGGATAGGATATGATCAGACAGGAAAGCACATGATAGGATAGGATTGGACAGCAGGATAGGATATGATCAGACAGGAAAGCACTTGATAGGATAGGATATGATCAGACAGGAAAGCACATGATAGGATAGGATTGGACAGCAGGATAGGATATGATCAGACAGGAAAGCACTTGATAGGATAGGATATGATCAGACAGGAAAGCACATGATAGGATAGGATTGGACAGCAGGATAGGATATGATCAGACAGGAAAGCACACGATAGGATCGGATTGGACAGAAGGATAGGCTAGGATCAGAGAGGAAAGTTCATGATAGGATAGGATTGGACAGCAGGATAGGATAGGATCAGACAGCAAAGCACACGATAGGATAGGATTGGAGAGCAGGATAGGATAGGATAATATAGAATCAGACAGGACAGAACATGATAGGATAGGATAGGATAGGATAGGATCAGAGAGGAAAGCTTACGATAGGATAGGATTGGACAGCAGGATAGGATAGGATCAGACAGGAAAGCACACGATAGGATCAGATTGGACAGAGGGATAGGATAGGATCAGAGAGGAAAGTTCATGATAGGATAGGATTGGACAGCAGGATAGGATAGGATCAGACAGGAAAGCACATGATAGGATCGGATTGGACAGAAGGATAGGCTAGGATCAGAGAGGAAAGTTCATGATAGGATAGGATTGGACAGCAGGATAGGATAGGATAGGATCAGACATCAAAGCACACGATAGCATAGGATTGGAGAGCAGGATAGGATAGGATAATATAGAATCAGACAGGACAGAACATGATAGGATAGGATAGGATAGGATCAGAGAGGAAAGCTTACGATAGGATAGGATTGGACAGCAGGATAGGATAGGATCAGACAGGAAAGCACACGATAGGATCAGATTGGACAGAGGGATAGGATAGGATCAGAGAGGAAAGTTCATGATAGGATAGGATTGGACAGCAGGATAGGATAGGATCAGACAGGAAAGCACATGATAGGATCGGATTGGACAGAAGGATAGGCTAGGATCAGAGAGGAAAGTTCATGATAGGATAGGATTGGACAGCAGGATAGGATAGGATAGGATCAGACATCAAAGCACACGATAGCATAGGATTGGAGAGCAGGATAGGATAGGATAATATATAATCAGACAGGACAGAACATGATAGGATAGGATCAGAGAGGAAAGCTTATGATAGGATAGGATTGGACAGCAGGATATGGTAGGATCAGACAGGAAAACACAATAGGATCGGATTGGATAGAAGGATAGGAAAGGATCAGACAGGAAAGCATACGATAGGATAGGATTGGAGAGCAGGATAGGATAGGATAAGATAGGATCAGACAGGACAGAACATGATAGGATAGGATTGGACAGAAGGATAGGATAAGATCAGACAGCAAAGCACACAATAGGATCGGATTGGACAGAAGGAATGGAAAATATCAGACAGGAAAGTATATGATAGGATAGAATTGGACAGCAGGATAGGATCAAACAGCAAAGTATACGATAGGATAGGATAGGATCAGACAGGACAGCACATAATCAGATATGATTGGACAGCAGGATAGGATAGGATAGGATAGGTTGGAACAACACATGATAGCATAAAAAAGGATAGGGCAGGACTAAACACTACAGGACAGGACAAGGACATCACATGGTAAAGCAGGACAGGGCATAACAGATCCAGACTACGAGAACAGTTTTATATGGCACTTTTGGGTTAAACACGTCTGGACAGAACAAGGACAAGGACATGACTGAACAGAACAGGACAGGACTGACCAGGGCGGGACTCAACCGGACAGAACAGGCCCAGACAGGACAGCAGAGGACGGGATGTAATAGGACAGAACAGTGCAAAGCAAACAAGACGTTATGTGGGAAATTGCTATCATCTTATACAACATTTACGAAACAATAGTATAAAAAGCACAATAATGTAAAATACATGGAATGAACCAATAATGAAAAAGTAATCTGACACAATAAATATCACAGTATACACAAAAAATACAACATTACACACAATAAATACCATAGTACACACAATAAATACCACAGTATACACAAAAAATACCACATTACACACAATAAATACCACAGTACACACAATAAATACCACAGTACACACAATAAATACCACAGTATACACAAAAAATACCACATTACACACAATAAATACCACAGTATACACAATAAATACCACAGTGAACACAATAAATACCACAATGCACACAATAAATACCTCAGTGCACACAATAAATACCACATTACACACAATAAATACCACAGTATACACAAAAAATACCTCAGTGCACACAATAAATACCACAGTATACACAAAAAATACCACAGTGCACACAATAAATACCACATTACACACAATAAATACCACAGTATACACAATAAATACCACAGTGCACACAATAAATACCACAGTATACACAATAAATACCTCAGTGCACACAATAAATACCACAGTATACACAATAAAATACCTCAGTGCACACAATAAATACCACATTACACACAATACATACCACAGTACACACAATAAATACCACAGTGCACACAATAAATACCACATTGCACACAACAAATACCACAGTACACACAATAAATACCACAGTATACACAATAAATACCACAGTGCACACATTAAATACCACAGTATACACAATAAATACCTCAGTATACACAATAAATACCACATTACACACAATAAATACCACAGTATACACACTAAATACCATATTACACACAATAAATACCACAGTATACACAATAAATACCACAGTACACACATTACACACAATAAATACCACAGTATACACAATAAATACCACAGTATACACAATAAATACCACATTACACACAATACATACCACAGTATACACAATAAATACCACAGTGCACACAATAAATACCACAGTATACACAATAAATACCACATTACACACAATAAATACCACAGTATACACAATAAATACCACAGTGCACACAATAAATACCACATTACACACAATACATACCACAGTGCACACATTAAATAACACAGTATACACAATAAATACCACATTACACACAATAAATACCACAGTATACACAATAAATACCACATTACACACAATAAATACCACAGTGCACACAATAAATACCACATTACACACAATACATACCACAGTATACACAATAAATACCACAGTACACACAATACATACCACAGTACATATCATGAATACCATATAACATCATTATCAATAAACAGCAATCACCAGTCTAAATTATTTCAAGCTGATTTCACTAACCAATGATCTGGAAGAGCAGCAATGATAGTAAATATACATGTATGCTAAAAATACTGAAATACATGTTTATTTATACTGTTCCGCTTAGCATTGTTTCACCACATTGACATTTTCTATCTAGTAACTGACTTTCCTATTTGTTTTGCTTTCTCTTCTGTATTACTACATGATTAGATTTTACATACAGTAGATACAGAAAGCAAGTGATAACACAAACAAATAAAAAAATTTATTCAAGACACATGTAGTAGCATATCTGATGTTATGTGAAAATCAATACAATACGATGCAATGGTTTTCTTTATGTGTGTGTGTGTAATAGGCGCGTGTGGGTGGCATCGAGTTTTCCCCTGGTGTGGTCCACATCACCTCCGACAGCCCCCTCAGCAGCACTGCTATCATCAGCATCACTGGAGCCGGATGCCTTCTCATCCTCTTCATCATCATCGTACTCATCGCCTACAAGCGCAAGTCCCGCGAAAGTGACCTGACCCTAAAACGCCTGCAAATGCAGATGGACAACCTGGAATCCAGAGTGGCGCTGGAGTGTAAAGAAGGTGGGCAGTGGAGCGCTAGACTGTGTGTGCAATTAAGGGAAGGTTAAAGTGGTTCAGTGAGTGATGTGTAAACAGTAAACATTATGAAGTTTTCGTGTTTCAGCTGTAATGCATTTGGAATTCGTGCATGAATAGTAACAGCTAGTGAATCACTTCCTTCAACAAATTTCTCAGTTGCCTCAGACTTCAGAAGCAAAATTGAATGAATTTCAGGTGTCAAAACCAAGTACCTAGGTCTGAAGCTTTGATTTAAAATGGACTGCGCTCTGAATTGTAAGCCACTCATACAAACACATATTTAGGGCTAGGATACCAAGCAACTCATGTTTCCCATTTGAGTAAAAATAATAATAATAATAATAAAAGTATACATGTCTTATATTCTCTACAACTTAATGACCTCGTCATTAAGAGTTGTATTAGCGTAATAATATTTGGAGGCTGAGAGAGTCATGGCAAACGTTCTTTTCTTCACTGAGAGTCCACGGGGGTACAAACTTTTGCACGCAACTTTATATAATTATTTACAGTACATGACCTTGTTATATTGAGCAAATTGAGGATCGTGAAGCCCCCTGAGGCGCTATACGTCTTAGAATTAATAGCATATTGTTAATCACAGGAATTATCGACTAGCGCACTGTTTTCTGGTGTGTTCAGTTAAAGCACAACATGTTAGCACTTAAGTGTTTCTTTGACTACCAGGGGAAATTACTGTTTATAGAAAAATAAATGCTTTCAGTAAGCTCAAATGGCTTGCTAAAGTAGCAGGTTAAACAGGATAAAAGCATCGTGCTTGCCTTAGCATTTAAAACAATACGGAGTGCGTTGAAATAAACGCTTATGCACGGGTGTGACACAATTGTGACCAAACACAAAGGCAAAAATAGGACTCACTATGTTAACAGAGCAAAAGTGCAATAGCTGCTAATAAAAGCACGTAATTGTGTCATTTCTATTGATTAATTTAAATACACTGCTCAGTTCTAATGGCTTATTTCTGTGTTTGTTTTCCCCTCCAGCATTTGCAGAGCTGCAGACAGATATTAATGAGTTGACCAGTGACCTGGATGGAGCGGGTATCCCATTTCTGGACTACAGAACCTACACCATGCGTGTTCTCTTCCCTGGCATCGAGGAACATCCTGTTCTTAGAGACCTGGAGGTTAGCCATCTTCTAGAGCACATATGTTAACATGGCTAATACTGAATGATAACTGCAGAGGGATTTCTGTAATGCTAATTCGATCCTCAGGAGCTTTGAAGAAGGGACAAAACCAGGAAATACTACATACAGAAATAGAAAATAAAATACTAGGGAATCACAGCTTAGAATTAACAGCATGAATAAACGATAAGACTTTGCAAAGAAACATCAGACAAGCTAATCAAAAGCACTAAACACAGAACAGGTGAACACAGTAGGGTAACAACTAGATGCTGAGAGGCGGAATTTGTAGCAAAACATGTCCGCTGAGGACGTCACTAACTCTACTGTAGTAGCAGTTTGGAACTAGGAAGTGGAATTTTATGTAGCGAACACAGACGAGCAGAGTCATGTCTGTCTCAGTGTGGTTATAGGAAAATAAGTACTCTTGAAATCAGCTCCACCAATCAGATTAGTGGACCGGAGCTAACTGTTGTGTATATTGAGTTTTATCAGTGTAACCTTTAGCAATGGACTTTTTTTTGTCAACAACCTAAGCTAGTTAACGCTAGTTAGCATATCTATTTTTAAATATGCAGTCATCAGATCTTGTTCTAATGTTGGTGTTTCTGTTTAATAATAGAAAAAGATAGCGGTTTTTATAAGGTGGATGATTTCTGAGTGATTTCTGATGATTTCTCCAGAGTTGGGGGTTCAAATCCCACTTGTGTTGTAGGCTGATTGGCATTTCCAAATGGTCTGTAGTGTGTGAACGTGTGTGCGATTGTGCCCTGCGATGGTTTGGCACCACATCCAGGATGTCCCCCGCCTCGTGCCCCGAGTTCCCTAGGATAGGCTCCAGGCTTCCCGCGACCCTGTGTAGGATAAGCAGTACAGAAAATGGATGGATGGATTTTTGTGTGAGTGTGTGTTTTAATCAGGACACATCCTTCATTCATCATATTCCTTCACTCTAAGCTCAATTATACTGTATGAACCTTCTAAATTTTTTATCTGTCCCTTGCTAATCAGCTATCCAGATCTACCTGCCTCAGAGCGGAATTCACTTCTCAGAGCTCCAATTAGCCGTCCCAGCACAGATAATGAGTTAATGCATACTGACACCTCGTAATGATGGACAGAATATTTCACATTGATGGACAGAATATTTAAGTAGTCTTCCTCTTTCTCTCTCTCTCTCTCTCTCTCACTTTCTTTTTCAAAGACATAATGAGCTGTGCCGAGATTCACAATTACTCACTTGTTAATCGCAGTAATGATGTGACACAACTGTTTTGTGAGCAGAGGGAGGGAAATGAAAAGCCTAACAGAGCGAAGTCTACGGGACGCCGCAGGTTGTTTATACCCAGTTATGACATTGATGGACATTACTAATCGAATCTCTGCAGACAGGACGACTCTTCCTAAAAGCCGAGGCTTAGATCCCTATGCCTGACGAACTCAGGTTTTAATAAGCTACATTAATTAAGCTTTAATTGGAGATAAACATGCCCTCTCTGGAGGAGTTTATAGTGAAACCTGATCTAATGAAAGTTGCAGGCAGATTACGTCTGGATGCTGGCAGGTTTTTAATGGTTATTGATGCTACAAATGGAACGCATTAGCATACGACTGCATCATCAATTATCTATCATACGTTTCTGGGATCAGATTTTAGCTAGATTATTTATTTTATTTTATTATTTTTATTTTACCAGAGAACATTTTGAAAGTATGTCTTTGTGGAGCCTAATGTAATGTTTTCCCAGTGTCTTTTTTTTTTTTTAATTAATGCTTAGTAATCAGTAAAAAAATTAAATAAAAGGTTGTTTTATGTAAATATGTTATATATTACCAAATACAATCATCCTAAATTAAAGGCAAATTTATTTGTATGTTTTAATATAAGATTATTATGAAAATATGCGTATATTTATATTATAGGCATTATTAGATATTTCAAGGTTGAAATTGTCTTATTCTACTGGTGATCCAGGGTTCTATCATTTTGCTTCCTTGAAAAAAAGAAATAAAAGAAGCAAAATTATCTGCCGAATATCCGAATACGATTTTAAAATATATATATATATTTTTTAGCCTCCCAATTAGTGATGAATAAATAAATAAACAGATAAATAACTAAATAAATAAGGAGGAAAATATGAATAGGTTTAATAATCAAATAATAAAAAGTATTAGATAAATCGGCCTAAATTACACATTTTTTTTCTAACACTAAGCCTTGATTTGCCAAATTAGGACGTGAACATTTGGATATGAAAAGCTTAATGTAAGAAAAGATGAAAAGGACAATGTAATATTCTGATCATAGATCATTCAGTTCAAATTTCTTTTTATAAGGTTAAAATCGACCATGGGAATAACATCCCTGGAACCAACTTTTTAATAATTTCTCATATATAATTTTTTACACATATATTTTACATTTATTACATTTTATACATTGCCTTACAGGTGCCAGGCTACAGGCAGGAGCAGGTAGAAAAGGGTCTGAAGCTTTTCGGGCAGCTGATCAACAACAAGGTGTTCCTGCTGACCTTCATCCGCACGCTGGAGTCTCAGCGAGGCTTCTCCATGAGAGACCGCGGCAACGTGGCCTCGCTCATCATGACCGTGCTGCAGAGCAAGCTGGAGTACGCTACTGACGTCCTCAAACACCTCCTGTCCGACCTCATCGACAAGAACCTGGAGAGCAAGAACCACCCCAAGCTGCTGCTGCGCAGGTACGAGACAGAAAACACGTGCACGTGTATATACAGTAGTGTATGTGCACGCTCATGTTTGCATCCTCAACTACAATTTAATATCTACATTTTTTCTGGATTTTGACTGCTCAAACCACAGCACTGACGAATTCTCGTTTCTGATTGGTCGAAAGTGGTGGTGATTCGTTTTCTATACCAGCAGCGCCAAAATTAGCGCATCTGCAAATCACAGGTTTATATTAATGCGCTTGTTATAATATGTTAACGTTTCTATAGCAACCGCTTACACGGGGACTTGTATAATGAAGGAAGGAGACTCCAGCTGCAGCCCTTAATAACACTCAGAGATAAAGCTGTTTCTTCAGGATGGGTGACGTTATTTACCGCATTGCGGTTTCTTTGTAACGTGAAAAGCTGCATTTTTTTTAAGGAAAGACAATTTACAGCTGCTATAACATAAGCGATAGCACAAAATAACTTCTTTCAGAGGCATTCCACAACATTAAACAGATAAAAAGTACAACGTCACGCTTTAATAAATGAATAATGCTTAGCATTGGAAAATTGCTGATGTATAAGAGGAAGTTATAGGAGAATAATTAAACTATGAGCTGTAGCAGAAATTTGCATCACCCTGTTGTTGATTATTTTCCTCTAACAGCATGTCCCCCAAGTGTTTTATTCCTTACTTATACCTGCTTTTTAAAATAAATTTAAAAAAGCAGGTAAAAAAAAGCACTTTGCTTTGAAAATCGGACACTTTGCCGCATTAAACACTCTATTGCATAAATAATACTAATAATAATAATAATAATAATAATAATAATGATTGTATAGTATATTGCCATAGACTCAGTCCCTCCAGGATTTCACGAATTTTCAAGGAATTTGCAATTTTTCAAAATTCCCACAGATTTTCCGTAGATTTGGGCTGAGACGCGTCATGTGATGCCGTCACGACGCGCATTCAGCCGAAGTCCAACAACAAAAAACCCCGCAAGTTGCGTCACAACAAAATCAAGCATTTTTGGCCGCAGCGATCACAAAAACCTCCGCGAAATCCTGTACGGACCGATTAATTCAGCTCCCTTCTAAAAATGTATAAAATAAGCAACATTACTGTATCTGCTGAAACTATTGTTAAAAAAAAAAAAGTAATAATCTTATCATTATTTTATAACAATCTTATAATGAGAAATTAGATAAATGTATCGAAATGATTCGTTTGTTTGTTTGTTTGTTTGTTTAAAGTGAACACTTGATTTACCTAATTGTAGTACGTGAACAGTTTTAGCAGTTTAAAGGTTACATTTCTGCAAGCTTTGCCAGATTGTGTCTCACATATTTGCGCCATTTTGAAAACAAATCACCTTGCGCTGATTGATTTTAATACCATCTGGCTGTGGTTTTAGGTGTGAAAATGTGCCAATCTGGCAACCTGGATTCATCAAATCCTGACTCATCCACGCCAACATTTCATGCAAATCTCAAATATGGGTTCAGCTGTAATTCATAAATACAACAGCATTATCTGAAGGGAGGTGGCTGTGTTTACAAGGAGGGTGTTATTTTTATTTTTATTCCCTGAAGGACTGCAGGCGTCCTCCCTCATCCTGCCTTAAAACAAGTGCAGTACGTATAATATAAAACAAGACGAACGAACAGCGTACAGCTGAGTAATTTAGAAATGACGCAAAAGCCTCGCTCAGCGTGTCTTTATTTTATATGGCCTTAAATGTGAGCAAGTCACACAGAGGTGTTTTATGGCGAGTTTATGTTTGCATTATGTATGCGTTATGATTAAGGTTGTGCAATGTGTGTGTGTCGTAATACTGAAGCTGATCTGGGTTGAATGTGTCGTCTAAATTGACCGACTTTAAGGATTTAACGCACATTCGTATATTTTGATTCGATTCGTTCGAGCTAGCTTGAAAAAAAATGAAGTTTTCTAATGTCTAACAGCATACAGCATTAAAACTAATTTGTCTTGAAGCCCTTCAGCTCTGTAGCGTATATATGTACCATACACTTATTATAAACAGTATAAACACAGTCGCCTCCATTAATTTCAACAGAATTCACTCAGCAGGACAATCTTTCCGGCTCCGCTCAAAGCCATGTCGTTAAATTTCCATGAAAGCCATCAATCATGATGCATGCCTTAAGATGCAACAGTAAATGAGAGCATTCACCGAGTTATAGACGCGGTTCATCCGGGATATGTGAAGTTGTAAAGATATCCATATTTGTTTCCACTAATTTCCGGTGCTCAAGTTTTTTTTTCCGTTTTTTGAATTTTTTTATTTGACGGCACCGTGGTATTTACGCCGGCATCGTGGGAAAAGTTTATACTGTGGGAAATCATGATACGAGCCTGACTGACTCCAGATGCTACATAAAAACATAAAGAGGGGTGATGATGCCAGGAGAAAAGAGAGAAGGACAGAAATGACATGAAAAACATAAAACAGACTGACGCACATAAGCAAAGACATTTCCACGTCCCATATACCTCCTGAACAGCAGAGAGAGATAAGCATCGCGTATAGTCAGCTGCAGAATTATTGGCATCCTTCAAGAAAACGGACACAAATACAGCGCCCTCCAGTAATATTGGCACCCTTGGTAAATATGAGCAAAGAAGGCTGTGAAAAAGAGTCGTTATTGTTGAACCTTTTGATGTTTTGTTCAATAAATTCACAAAAAATACTCTGCTGTCATAGATATCAAACAATTACAAACACAACACAGGTTTATCAAAGAAAAAAACCTTTGTTAAATATAGGTGTGCAACAATTATTGGCACCCTTTTAGTCAATGCTTTGTGCTATCTCCTTTTGCCAAGATAGCAGCTCTGAGTCTTCTCCTATAATGTCTGATGAGGTTGGAGAATACATGGCGAGGGATCTGAGAGAGTTCCTCCATACAGAATCTCTCCAGATCCTTCACATTTAGAGGTCCACTCTAGTGGACTCTCCTCTTTGTTTCACCCCACAGGTTTTCTATGGGGTTCAGGTCAGGGGACTGGGGTGGTCATGGTAGGACCTTGATTTTGTGGTCAGTAAACCATTTTTGTGTTGATTCTGATGTATGTTTTGGATCATTGTCCTGCTGAAGATCCAACCACGGCCCATTTGAAGCTTTCTGGCAGAGGCAGTCAGGTTTCATTTAATATCTGTTGATATTTGATAGCGTCCATGATACCATATATCCTAACAAAATGTCCAGGTCCTCTGGCAGAAAAACAGCCCCAAAACATTAAAGATCCACCTCCATATTTAACCGTGGACATGAGGTACTTTTCCATATGGCTACCTCTCTGTGTGCTCCAAAACCACCTCTGGTGTTTATTACCAGAAAGCTCTATTTTGGTTTCATCTGACCATAGAACCCAATCCCATTTGAAGTTCCAGTAGTGTCTGGCACACTGAAGACCCTCAAGTTTGTTTTTGAATGAGAGTAGAGGTTTTTTTCTTGAAGGTGATGTAGGTGACTTCAGATTGTAGTTTTGGAGACTTTCTGACCCCAAGATACAACTAACATCTGCAATTCTCCAGCTGTGATCATCTGAGATTTTTTGGCCACTCAAACCGTCCTCTTCACAGTGCGCTGAGACGATACAGACACACGTCCAATTCCAGGTCGATTCATAACATTTCCAGTTGACTGGAACTTCTTAATTATTGCTCCGATGGTGGAAATGGGCATTTTCAATGCGTGTTCTATTTTCTTATAGACACGCCCCATTTTGTGAAGCTCAACAACCTTTTGCCGCACATCTAACAATGAAAAAATATATATATAACAAATAGTTGTTGATCTGCACAATGACAAATAGTGAATAACAATAGAGAAGCACTTAAAAGTGGCGTTAGGAACAATGATAGATAGCTCAGTGGTTAAGACATTGGGCTACTGCTTGGGAGGTTGTCAGTTCAAATCCCAACACTGCCAAGCTACCACTGTTGGGTCCTTGAGCAAGGCTCTACAGCCTCAACTGCTCAGTTGTATAAATGTGATAAATGTAAGTCACTCTGGATAAGGGTGTCTGCCAAATGCCGTAAATGCATAGATAGAAAGAATGAATGGATGAATCACCAGGAAGAGGATGCATACGCATAGTTTTTCCTGCAGGGTGCCAGTAATTATTTAGATGACTCTACACATGCTGTAAACCCATCTGCGTTAAAGACTCACACACGCGCATTAAGCTTATATGAAATCCATACACGTCTTTAGCACATTTGTAAAGTTGAAACATTTATAGGAACTTTGGAAATGTGGAATGACCTTCAGTGGATCAGATCACGAGCCACGTTTTCTGAATAATCGCATTTCTTGACCGTGAAATACAAGCTGCCTGCCTCTGAGACATGACATGCTCTGACGCATTTATCATTAAAATGTAATTATGATTAATTAGCCCTGCATCCAAATTATGGAAGCAGGAGGGGAAAAAAAAGCACTTCGATACAGGGAATTCTGGGAATATCCATGCAATCAGCACTAATTCAATAGGAGAAGAAGACAGTGTTTGAAAGAAAGGACTCACGTGTATTCTGATCGTTATACCACCTCAATGTTGAATTCTCCATTCTGATTGGTCAAAAGGTGTTCATTACTATAGTAACAACACATTCACAGGCTCGACATAATCTAAACCTGATAAACAGATTAAAAGCGTGTTGTTATTTAAGGAAGAGAAAAGGGTCATCGTTGATATGGTGAACAGTTTTCTGTGAGGAGATGTTTATTTATGTAAGATTTTTACGGAAGGAGTCTCCAGTGTCAGCGCTTTGTAACAGCTTTGTAACAACTCCTTTCTCAGACGTTAAACGACATTTGACGTAGCTACAAACGGATGAAAAAAAAAGTATGACGTATTGATCTTTAACGAATAAAAATTTGCAATCGTTGGCGAATTGCTGTAGTATAAGAGGAATGAAACACGCCAGGACGTCACTGATTCGTTTCCTACAGCAGCACAACCCCTAAGTGTTTTATTCCTTACATCACGTGTGTACGTTTGCAATCCATTTATAACTCCAAGATGAAGAATCTACCAAAAAATCCCAGTGAATTATTGATATAATGAAAGTTTCCAGCTGTATACAGGCACGCAGAAGAAGGTAATTGTGTCATGTTTTATTATATTTCACTGTAGGTGAAGTCATTTTGCATTTAAATAAACAGGAAGTAAAAAAAAACATCACACTTCAGCCTCGAGGTATTAAAAAACAACGATTTTTCAAACGTTCGTTCAGATTGCGTGAACAAGGAATGGTGTCTATTGACGCACAGTAAGAACGTGTCTGTGCGTCCACTGCTACACTCGCTGACTAACTCTCGTTCGATCCAATCGTGCGAGAGATCGAACGCAGGATCTGTGTTTCATCCCTGGAATGAGAGTTCTCCCAATGATTTTTAGGTCTAATGGAAAGCTCAGAGCAGCGATTATCATGAGGACGTCTAGTAAAGACGCTTTCAGACTGCGCCAGATGAAGTTTCTTACACAGAATGTGGCCTCGGGAACCTCGGGAACTTTGGGCCCTGTGTGGGAGGCTTTATAGAAAGTCAGGATATTCGGTGTGATGGTTTTATGGAGAGATTTTACTGCTGTAGCGGAGACATGACCACTGCTTTAAAATGAAGTTAATGTTCATGATCAGAAACCCATCCAGAACCTGCAGAACACTGATTACACTCATCTCTCTCTCTCTCTCTCTCTCTCTCTCTCTCTCTCTCTCTCTCTCTTTTTCTCTCTCTCTGTCCCTCCCTATAAGTCTCCCTTTCTCTCACTTTCTTTCTTTCTCTCTCTCTCTCTCACTCTGTCTCTCTCTTTCGCTCTTTTTTCTCTTTCCCTCAGTCTCTCTCTTTCCATCTATCCCCCTCGACCAGTCTACCTTTCTCTCTCTTTCTTTCTATCGTTCTCTCTTACTCTGTCTCCCTCTTTCTTCATCTCTGTTTCTCTTTCACTCTCTTTCTATCTATCATTCTCTCTGTCTCATTCTGTCTCTCTCTCTCAGTTTCAGTCTCTGTATCTTTATATATCTTTCTCTGTCACTTTCTCTCTCTCACTTTCTCTCTTTCTCTCTATCAGTCTCTCTCCCTGTCTCTTCCTCTCTCTGTCTCGCAGACTATAAGTCTCACTATAAATCTCTCTCACTCGCTCTCTCTTTTGTTTTATCTTTCTCTCACTTTCTCTATATGTGTGTCTGTCAATCTTTCTCTTCTCACTCTTATATCTCTGTTAGTCTCTCTCTCTCTCTCTCGGTGTGTGTTTCTCTCAATCTCACAATCGCAGTCATTCTCTCTGCATATCTATCTCCCTTTCCCTCTTTGTCTTTTTCAGTCTCTCTCTGTCTTGCTCTCTTTCTTTTTCTATTATTTTCTCTCTCTCTCTCTCTCTCTCTCTCTCTCCGCCACCATTCCAAATTTTCCTTGATTACAAAATGGGTGTTTAAAATCCAGTGAAGCAGGACAGTTTTGGCAGACCAGCTCTTCTCCTCTTCCTGCCTTCCAAGAAAGCACACATGATGGCTGCTCCCCATCTGTCCAGTCCTAAACCTGGGTTCAGGCACACGCGCGCAGGCAAAAGAGAACTAACGAGCGGCTTCTACAGCCATCTGTCGCATCGCTGCGCCATCCAGCACCGTCCTCCTCGCTCCTCTCATCGCACATGTTCAAAAATAGCCCCTCGTCTCTCATGGCCTTGTTTCTCAGGCAATTTAAACTACACCGTAAAAAAAAAAAATACACAGGTCTCCTTATAGGTCAGGTTTGTGTTCGAGAGTGATCATTCTTTATTCAATTAAATGCTTGTGATGAAGGCATCCACATGCTGGAGGTCATCTGGTGGCATATGTCTCCGCATCGGAAATGTTTCACTGGAGTCATTTCTGCATTCTGATGTTTTTCATATTCACGCTGCTCGCGGGCAGATACGAGCCGTGCAGTTACACGAAAGTTAATGGGGTTTTTATTTCCAGAAGAAAATAACATCCAGAAATAATATACATTTTAGGAGCAAACCTAAAATATAAAAATCAAAATATACCTACATACGTGATGATAACACTTTTTATAAAGGCCATATTAGTAATGAACTATAGGCACATTCAGAACATATTATAATGCATCCATAAGGTGTTTATGAACAATGTTGCTATCATTATTAATTAAGATATATTACAGACACATTACACAACGCACTTATAGTATTATACAGTTATATTGCATTACACACATCATTGATTATCTCGTTACAGAGGCACCTGTCAAGGGGTGGGGTATATTTATTAGGCAGAAAGTGGAGTCAGTTGACGTGTTGGAAGCAGGAAAAATGGGCAAGCATAACGATCTGAGCAAGTTTGTGAAGGGCCAGATTGTGATGGCTATATGACTGGGTCAGACTGTCTCTAAAACTGCAGGTATTGTGGGGTGTTCCTGGTGTGCAGTGGTTAGTACCTACCAAAAGTGGTCCAAGGAGGACAACCGGTGAACCGGAGTCAGGGTCAAGGGCGCACAAGACTCACTGATGCGTGTGGGAAGTGAAAGCTAGCCCATCTTGTCTGATCCCATAGAAGAGCTACTGTAAATTAAATTGCTGGGTATGGCAGAAAGGTGTCAGAACACACAGTGCATCACAGTTGCAACACACAACTGCGTAGCTGCAGACCGGCCAGAGTGCCCATGCTGACCCCCTGTCCACCACCGAAAGCACCTACAATGGGCACGTGAGCATCAGAACTGGACCATGGAACAATGGAAGATGGTGGCCTGGTCCCTTACCTGGGGAAGAGATAGCACTACTAGGATGCACTATGGGAAGAAAGCAAGCCGGCGGAGGCAGTGTGATGCTCTGGGTAATGTTCTGGTGGGAAACCTTGGGTCCTCGCATTCATGTAGATGTTACTTTGACACGTACTACCTACCTAAACATTGTTGCAGATCAGGTACATCCCTTCATGTCAACGGTGTTCTCTAATGTCAGTGGCCTCTTTCAGCAGGATAATGCACCCCGTCACACTGCAGAAACTGTTCAGGAACGGTTTGAGGAACACAACAAAGAGTTCAAGGTGTTGACACGGCCTCCAAATTCCCCAGATCTCAATCTGATCCAGCATCTGTGGGATGTTCTGGAGACAAACAAGTCCGATCCATGCAGGCCCCACTTCGCAACTTGCAGGACTTAAAGGATCTGCTGCTAACGTCTTGGTGCCAGATACCACAGCACACCTTCAGAGGTCTTTCTTGTGGAGTCCGTGCCTCGACGGATCAGAGCTGTTTTGTTGGCACAAGAGGACCTAGACAATATTAGTCAGGTGGTTTTAATGTTATGGCAGATTGGTGTATATTGCAGCTATGGCACAAGTTTTATACAGACTTTATAGCAACGCTTATAATACCATGTTGTTATACCTGTTAATAATCTATTCTACGCTCATACTTTGTGCTACAATGCATTTAAAAGAACAAATTATTGTTCTTGTACAGTGTTTTAAAACACATTGCAACACCTAATAAACCTTGTATTTATAATGCATTATAAGGCGTTATATACCATTTGTCACATTATTTTGGTCATGTGATGCTGCCCGACACCCACCACCACCACCACCACCAAAAGATCAAACGTGACATTTCATACTTTTTATCCGTTTATAGTTATATTTAATCTTGTCAACGTCAGTAAAACAATAATCACTTGCATTATAGCAGCTACAGACAGTCGTCCCGTCACCAACCTGTCTTTTTTCCCTCTCTCTTTCAATGTTAATAAAACAAAACTCTGTTGTTTATTAGACTTTGAACGGGTTGTTACTATAGAAACGATAGCGTATTAAAACCGGCGCGTTAATATAAACCTGACATTTGAATCACAGCCGACTTCCGATATATAAACATATTATGAAATCAACATCTTCTGACCAATCAGGTTTAAGAATTCCACAACGCTGAGATATAAGAAGAAATGATTTGCTGTAATACGACTTAACATTTGGGGTACACTTGTATTCGCTTAAGGGGAACCTTGTGGACCCTGCTGCCCTTTATTTCTACTCCCTATAGATGTATAATAGTGGTTAAGGATGAATAAGGGGATGGAGTATGGCTGACATGAGGAATTATGGGCCAGCTTATCTCCTGATTGCTACAGGGAGGGTTAAAGAGGGTGTGTGAGAGAGAGAAATAGTGATACACACAATATTGACAGCACACACACACACACACACACACACACACACACAAACCACAGCTTTACATTCTTGCACTTTATAACCTAACGCGATCTATTTCCCAGTGCGTGACATAATGAGGCCGGCCTTATTAAAGTCCTGTCACAGGTTTAGACGACACTCACGCAGGATCCCGTAAATGATTTTAATCGAGGAGCTCATATTAAAAGCACACAGACGATGATTGTGGCGTCGGCATACAGACGCTGTTTCAATCCCAAAAACTGATTTCAATCACAGTTGATTTTGAGATCGAATTCCTGTCTCTGTTGCAATAAAGGACAGTGTTCGCGACGCTTCGTAATTAAGCAACATCGCACTCGCAATCGTGCGGTTATTCTGAATATCGGCGCGGCTGCGATTCGGCCGTAGTGCCTTAACTAATCCCAGCCGTCCCGATATTCCGTATAACCGCACGATTGCTTTAATACAGCGGTTCCATAAACAAGAAATTAATACAGAGTAAGTGACTTTACATTCACACACAGTATGGCCAAACGCTCTGTTTATTTATTCCTCCGCCAGCGGAAATAGATCCTAAAGAAGCTTCGGGTGAAATCAGCTTCCCTTCATCCATTTCACGTGCTTTTACATTTAAAGACAAAATGTCTATATCCCTGAAAAGCATCCTTTGCCATGTCCATCGATGATGTCACTGACACCGCTTTCGAACTAGGAAGTGGAATCTGACATGGCGAACGCAGACGAGCGGAGTGACACGCACAGTGAAACGTCGCAGTGCGGTTATACTAAATATAAGCACTCTTGGAACGCCGCTCGACCAATTAGATTAGTGGACAAGAACTGACTGTTGTATAAAACCCTATATAAGCCCTTACCCTTACGGACAATTAATATTAAGGCGTATTCTAACAGGAATCAGCTGATGCTTTGGGGCGGCTGTGGCTCAGGTAGTAACATGCCGTGAAAATAATGTAAATGAGTTGACATAACACCTGAGACAAGTGACAGTTTATTTTGTCGACATAAGGTTGTTATAACACCAGCTTGACTTACGTTACATTTTTCCCCCTTGTTTAACTGGCAAACTGTAATACAGCGCAAGCAAAAAAAAAACATGCTTAAGGAAACTTTTGAATGGCAGTCTAGCTGTCATGAAAACTTTTTCGTAAAATCACATTATATAGAGAGTCTCATCCTCCAGCACCTGTTTATTTGGATGTGTGCACCACTGAAGAGAGAGCGAGAGAAAGAAAATGGACAGAATCGAAAAGCAGACGTTGTCTCGATTTCTGACATCGTATTCCTCCTTCTCCCGTTGCATTTTTTTTCTCTTCTCTCTCTCCATCTGCTCTTTCATGCTGTCTACAGTATGAACATGACCAGTCGAACACTGGCAAACACCAGAGAACGTTGTCGAGCCATTTAAGTCAAGTTCAGCGTGTCCCGTGTCCTCCCCCTTTCCTTTATCCCAATGCGTATTCAGTTTCTCGTCATAGCAGAGTGAATAAACCCGCCCCGGCCATTCGAGACGCTCTGCCTTGTCTAACTGGGCTGGATTTGCTGGCACGGCGGGCGGTCAGAAGTTTGATTACAGGGCACGGCTGGCACACGGAGAGATAAGATGAAAGGGAAGATGAAACGTGACCCCGTTGACCCCTGGATCGCTGCTTGTTTGGTCCACTGCACACCATCTGAGACAGTGGCTGCACAACAAGGGGGGGAAAACTAATCCTTTCCAGGTGTTGTGCCAGCTTACTAGAATGACTAGCGGTTCTCACACACACACACACACACACACACACACACACACACACACACTCACACACGTTGACACACTTCACTGTCCTGGGCTTTAAGTGTTCTGTGAGAGGGAGGATGACTGAGGGAGGCTGCAGGTGGCAGCCGGGATTAGAACAGGCGAAGGGGGTAGTTTGTCTCACACACACACACACACACACACACACACACACACACACGCATGTGCCTGTATGGACACATAAACCATAATCATGAAATATTGATGCTCTGTGTCACAGCTCATTGAAGACACCATAGTGGCACACACACACACACACACACACACACACAAGCCTAACCTTAACCCCTGCCTCGGTAACATTGGCAAACAGTTGTCCTTTTTTTTGGGGGGGGGGGGGGTTGTTTAATATATATATATATTCCTATCCTTCTGGGGACATTTGGTCCCCACCACACACACACACACACACACACACACACCAAACAATATCAGATTTCCCCCATGGCAGCTATTTTAATATGCATCTTCCTCATTGACGCTGGCCCCGAGCTCACACTCCAGGTGAAAATATTAGGAAATATTAGTTCAGCCCCTTCGTTCCATCGTAACGTGATCTTTTTCCTGTTAAACGGCTCTGCCTCGGTGCATAATGAGCCCTGGTCTTATTACAGCACCGTCACACGTTCATAAGACATCATCCTGGCAGGTTCGCATAAAGCCTTTTAATTGATGAGCTCATATTAAAACCTCACGAGCGATTGCATGGCCTCGATTGCGGCGCGTCTGGAAATGAAAACGGCACCTGCTTGTCGTTCTCGGAAAGTCGAGCCACGTTTCAGCAATCACGCGTGTACAACAAACTCGAGATGTCTTCTTTAAGTGCTTGCTAGAAGTCTGTGTGTGCGTAATGCTTGCTTGCAGTAATCATGTATTTGTGTGTGTGTGTGTGTGTGTGTGTGTGTGTGTGTGTGTTGTTTTTTTCTTCTTCTTTCCAGAACGGAGTCTGTTGCGGAGAAAATGCTGACGAACTGGTTCACGTTTCTCCTCTACAAATTCCTAAAGGTGAGGCGAATCATTTGTGTGAATACGTGCACGGATATGCGTGAGTACGTGAGGTGGGATGAAGAAAATAAGAGCTTCAAGGTCATTTGGCATGGGAAGTGATGTGCACAGAAATGCCAGATCTTTCAGGCGCGCTGGCAGAGACGCACTGCAGGTGCATGCGTGTGTGTGTGTGTGTGCGTGTGTGTGTGTGATCTCATGCTAATCAGCATGTGTGTAAATCTGGTCCTGCTGACCACAGCATTGCTCGTTTTTATCCGTGTGTGAGAGTGTGAAGTGCAGCAGTCGACTCAGCTCTCCACTGCTTTGTATCCTTTATCCTTCCCACGTCATTAAGCAGCTAGCAAACAGTTTAAAGGTGCAATATGTCTTTTTTTTTTTTTTTTTTTTTTAAATAATTTTTCAGAGCGTTCCGTCATCGCAGAGTGGGACGAGATGCTGATTTTTCAGACACGTTAAGATTTTTTTTTTAAACTCAGTATTTGTTAACACAATGCCATCCCGCTGGATCTCTCCCATAATGTTGTTGCTGTCTTTTTGAAAAAGTAATGTTGAAAATGTTTTGATTTTTCAGTTTTTTTGTCTAGTTTCGTCATTCCGGGTTCCTCAGTTGCCTAGTAGACTGCATATGCCCGTTACGTAGGATATAATACAATTAATGCAGTTACGTAGTGCCCTAAATGCCTAGTAGAATGGCGTGATTAGATGCACATGACATGGTTAAGTGCGTATGCTCACTACATAGGGTATACAGTTGATGCAATTACATAATTACATCCCTAATCGAATGAGATGATTAAGTGGATATGAAGTGATGGGGTATAAAACAATTTATGCGATTATCTAGTGCCCTATATGCCTAGTAGAAAGATGTAATTAACTTCGTATGCTCACTACGTAGGGTATAAAACAATTTATGCGATTATCTAGTGCCCTATGTGCCTAATAAACTGATATGATTAACTTCATGCGCTCACCACGTAGGGTATAAAACAATTTATGCGATTATCTAGTGCCCTATATGCCTAGTAGAATGGTATGATTAACTGCATTTGCTCACTACATAGTGTCTAATCTAGATAATGTAGTTTCCTAGTGGCCCAGTAGAATGACAGTAATTTCATTGCAATTGAAGGTCTCTAAAACCTCCATATTAGGTAAGTCCACTACCTTTCATTTATTGTTATCCATGCTAGGCTTTTTTTTTTTTTTTTTTTGTAAATTAGCTACAGCTTTATCGTGTGCTGCTGTCTGGCTTTGTTCTGCTGATTGCTACTTGAACAGAACAGATGTGAAAGATCACTCTGCTGAGGCAAAAAAAAAAAAAAAAAAAAAAAAAGGCAAGGAGCCCAAAAATTTTCTCCCAAAAGGGCTTGAAACGATGATGCAACATATCCGAAATGAACCGTTATTTTCCTCTTTTCCTCTTCTAGGAGTGTGCTGGCGAGCCCCTGTTTTCCCTCTTCTGCGCCATCAAGCAGCAGATGGAGAAAGGCCCTATCGACTCCATCACAGGGGAGGCGCGCTACTCTCTCAGCGAGGACAAGCTCATCAGGCAGCAGATCGACTACAAGACACTGGTGAGAGTCAAATAGAGCGAGTGCACGGATGGGGAAAAAACAGAGAGAGAGAGATAGAGCGGGGATGGTAGAAAGGGAGAGGGGACATGTACAATGGGGGAGGTTTCACTTCCTGCCACCTCCAGCTCTTCAGGGTGACTGATCTTCATGGCCGACAGGAAACACATCAGCTACTCGTGACCTCTGAACCTGCGTCTTATCACGGGGTCACTGCTGTTGTCATGTTCTGTACATCTTATAGACAGACAGGCGTGTTGTTGGGACTCGAGTGTGTGTGACGAGGTGATGTGTATCACAATGTCTCGTTCTGTGCCTGTGACACAGTACAACCGAGAGTCTTATGCCACAGCTACTGTAATTGTTAATGATTCTTTTTTTTTTTTAATGATTTAGACCACACCCACTTTGGGTTTAAATCCAAATACAGATACAAATATTTGCAGCACTAAACAGATACAGATACAGTGAGCGGCACTGCGTTACACCTCTCGCTGACGGAAAGTCTCCAGACGCCAGTGTTTGACCTTATACATCGACCTCAATAATGGCCTGTAAGGTTCCGTTCCTTCAGTACACTGTAACTGATTGAGGCGCCTTTACCATCCCATAATAATAAACGGTTAGAGTCGCAGTATTAGCTTCATGGGAATTGTCTTTTCCTGCATACCGTGTAATTACGTCTGATGATGATGATAGTCATCATGTCGCCATCAACGTCGTCCTGAAGGATGACGAGTCTGATGACGAGGAAGAGGATGATAATTATTGAGTTAATTGCGGAACAGGGTCTCGGCTCCCTGAGGTGTCCCGACACCTTTTTACACATTCGTACTCTTACAATTACACCTCATGATGCCTCATTCACGGTCTGTCACAGTAGTCTCACACACACACACACACACACACACACACCAGCTCTCTCTGACATGATTATTTAACTGGGTCACGGCTATGAATATGGATGTTAATCTATGTGGAGAGAAATGTATCCTTAAAGGTCTACCTCCAGTACAGTTCTTTTTTTTTCTCTTTTTTTACCTAATTTGGAAATGATTCGTCACCGTGCCTCGTTTAATGGCCATCTATTTTTGTCGTCTAGGTGGTGAATTGCATTCACCCGGACAACGAGAAGAGCCCAGAGATTCAGGTGAAAGTACTGAACTGTGACACAATCAGCCAAGTGAAGGAGAAGATCCTGGATGCCATCTACAAGAACGTTCCTTATTCCCACCGCCAGAAAGCCTCGGACATGGATCTAGGTAAAATATACATACGACCCCAATTCCAAAAAAGCTGGGACGCTGTGTATAATGTAAATAAATGTAAATGAAAACAGAACGCAATGATTTGCAAACTTCATAAACTCATATGTTCTTCACAATAGAACATAGAAAACATATCAGATGTTTAAACTGCGGAAAATGTACCATTTTGAGGAAAAAATAAGGTCATTTTGAATTTAATGGCCGCAACACGTCTCCAAAAAGTTGGGACGGGGCAACAAAAGGCTGGAAAAGTAAGTGTTACTAAAAAACACACACACACACACACACACACACACACACATATATAAAGGTGTATAGATCAGAAGCGTTCTGGCACGGAGATTTAGCACTTTTAGGCCAGATTCAGTGGAAATACATACAGATGAGGATTTAATGTCACAATGAAATGTATGTTTTGGGCTGTAAATACACTCAAAACAAGTATGAAATGACATTAGAGGCCAATTGATAAATAATTAATAGTATCGTGCACCCTTTATTTTCCCATTCCAATTATCCAGTTATGTAAAGTGAGCTGTAAGTGTAGCAAATGAGTGCTTGGTCAGCTTATTCTTCAAAAACCATGGGCACGTTTGATTTACAGGAGAAAATTAACAGAAACATCTGCATTATTTGATTCATTCGAGTCTGAATGTGTCGTTTGCACTGCAAATAAATAACGAGTGGAAATACCCTGAATAAAGCCAAATTGATCGAGAATTTCCTATTATTAGCTTACTATAAACCAGATATAAGATTAATAAACCTATTTCTAGACATTTCTAAGCTTGAAATGGACTTGTTCTATTATATGCCGATAATTTTGCTCATTTTAAATGTTTATTTCTAGAAAACCGTCTGCCGGTAGAATAACAAAAATATAAAGTTTGAATTTTTTTTTTTTTTTAATGTCTAGAAATAGGTTTGATCATCTAATATTTGGTTTATGGTAATGTTACAAGAGGAAATACCTGATGAATTTGAGCATATTCGAGATATTTTCACTTTTCAGAATAAATATAAAGCAGAAAAGACATGAGAATATAGTAGTGAAAAATGGAATGTTAGATATTATTGTACTTCAGATGTTACATGAATCCATTACTGACATCATTTAATGAGAATTAGATACATAAAACAACGAAATACGGTAAAAGGCAGTGGTTAAAAAAAAAAATGAACTGAAACGCCAGCCGTTGTTATTTTTCTCTGTTTGGGTTTGCGAATGCAGGCGAAAAGAAAACGAAAACGCACTTAGCACTTATTATGTGCGACATTTTCGCTGTCGGAAGTACTAAACTTTAAAACCCAGCGAGATACCTGGATGAAAGCTCGTCCAGAGTCAACACCGGTGGGAAAATATAGTCCTGGCTTCTTTTACCGAACGAGACTGGCTGTCCAAACAAGTTTCCGAATGGAGCGCCGGACCTTCGATTATCATCGTGTCAGCCTGCAAAGCAATTTAACGAGCAGGCTGACACGACTCAGGCTGAGAGGCTGACTCCTCTCCATCTCCGTTTGGGAGGAGAAAAGCGCCGACGTATGCTTTATTTCAACAACCAGATGTGTTTAGACTTGTCCGGTTTCGTCTGGAACGCGTCCCAGTCCACCTCCTGATGTGGTTTGAGCGATCGGATGTAAATCCGTCTCGAATGCGTTTCGGAAAGCATTTACACCTGGTCTTTTCACAACGGGATAGCTATCCGATCAGAGAAAACGCATGAAGTGACCAGGCGTAAACAGACCCTAAAATGGAGCACAGAGTAGTATGTAGTGCTCGATCATGACTCATGTCCACAGATATGTAGAGCATGACTTTGGCACAGCCTTGCGAGTTCATATTTCATGGTCAGTTGTTTTTTGGTGTTTGTTTTTTCCCCTGTAAGATTCTTATTGCACTGTGAAGAAATCAATGGCATTGATTGAGGCCTGGGATGACAGGACAAAAAAAACAAAAGACTCCTGCTCACTCTCCAATGGGCTTTTTTTTTGAACAAATCTGCAGTGTCCTCGCCCACAAATACACCCTCATGTACAGTGTGTAGTGGAACTTATTTTTACATGCTGATTTGACAGCAGAGAGAAAGAGATGTAGTTAGTGGGGGGGGGGGGGGGGGGCGGCGAAAAGCACACTGATTTGCGCAATACCATTTTTCCATCCACTTGTAGCACAATTTACAATCAGGACAGTCCATCACAACCCAGCAGCTAGTCATGTCCTTTCTGATTTTTTTATCCTCTATCTCCCCGAGTTGTCTTGCGTGTAAGTGGCACGTTTTTATAACGAGTAATATATCAGCCTTGCTGTTTATGGCACCTTGCGTGTTCGCATTTTTTTGCTGTAATGCTATATTTATATTCCACTGTGGAGTAATGCTGGGGTTTTTATTGTGGAAGCCACGATAACAAGAGGGGAAAAAATGATCCAGGCTTTTGACTGGTGCTCGGATGTAAACAATATTATTTGGCTTGTGACGATCATATTAAAGAAGTACTGTATGTTATTGAAATTCAAATATTTCTTTTTAGATGCTTTTTAAGTAGATGTGAAAACTATTCTTAGTCGTTTTTATACAGGTGCAATCAGAATGATACACCCCCCCCCCCCCCCCCCCCCCCATTGCAAATCAGGTTTATTGTCAGAATTTGGAGACTTTCAGCTGTTTGCGACGGACAAATCAAACAAAGTCAGTTGAAATAGTTCGACACGACGAATGCTTCAAGTGGTTTCTCCAAATTCGACTGAAAATGCAACTTCTCCAGTCTCAAAATGATTCAAGCCCCTGAATAGATTCCCTCAGAACAGCACACATACGCAAAACAGGTGCTGTCTCGAGCACACCTGTACGTATTTAAACTCTATGAGCCGTTTTCGGAGTCAAGTACAAAAGCTACATTAATATTTACGCAGGGAAGTTATGCGTACTCAGAGTCGGGTTACGCACCCGCTTAGAGTCGGCTTCCTTTCTTGGGTGGAAGTATCTGAGACCACTGTGTCTTTAACCACAAGCACTTGCGGGGATAGAAAATGTGGTCCTAATAAGGAAATAGAATTTGTTCTTTGCTGTCAAATGTAATACGATGTGACATAAAAGCAAGAGACAAATGAAAATAGTAAAATGATTATCTAATAGGAGTCTAGTTTTTTATATTTTGCCAGTATATTGCTGCATGAATATTCCTAGTAGTATTTATTACATCACTGCAAATTTGGTTTCATTTAAAAATATGACTTCTACATAATTCTATGATTATTCCTATTATTATCTGCCTTTTTGCATTGCAGCTTACAGCTTTAGTCGTGCTCTCCGTTTTATCTATAGGTGTGAATTGTTTGCTCTGCCTGGGGCTCACACCCCTCCTCGTTTCCATCGCCCCTGCTCACCAGGAGCTAAACACAGAGTCGCGATACTCTACGTACAGAAACCCAACGGTGTCCTGACTAATCTTATAACAGACATGATTGGCTGATTGGATAATTGCATGAAAGACAGACCAGCAGCTAAACACAAAGTCGCGATACTCTACATACAGAAACCCAACGGTGTCCTGACTAATCTTACATCAGACGTGCGGCGCTAAAATGATTCCTTTGTTTACACTGATCGAAAATGTCTTATAAGTCGACTTCCATTCCGTCGGTGAAATGAAATGCCAGTGCACTGCTAGAAAAGGTTAAGTTCAGGGTCAGAATCTCGTGTAACTGAGACATTCTGATGCAACTTGAGAAGTCTGAGGTCTGAATTAAATCGCCGCTGTGCACACTCTACTCACATCCCCAAAAATGTAAAGAGACTTTCACGGGCTGTCGGTTCTTATCCTTTTTCCTTCTTCCTGCTCTGTGTCAGACCATCCAGGCTGGGTTTTGGCAGTCGAGACAATCTCAGAGTAAATTCTTTTCTTTCTCTATCGTTCTGTCTTTATTTCAATCCCTGCTCAACGTTCCATTTGTTTATTTTGTCCTCTCTGGAGCGGCTCATTTGCATATTTATTGAGAAATGTACAGTGCTGAGGAATAAAACAATAGGAAAATTTTTACTCTCTTTCTCTCCCTCTCTCTCTCTATCTACCTTTTATTCGTTCTCTCTCTCCTGATGATTTGGAATGCAAAGCTTCTCCTCATCACCCAGAGACATGTTTCATCATCTCTCGCAGTGATTGCTGTTTTGTTTATCGAGTCAGAGATAGCAGCAGTGAAGAGGGATCTCTCTCCGCCCCCAGCACAATCACGCGTTCATTTGTGGCATGATTCGAATCGAAAAGACGGAAACGATGACCCTTCTCCATCTCTTGTGGCTGCAGAGGGACACATTTAGTTCATTCAGGGCTGCGATTCTCTTTTCTCATCAGAACCTACTTCCAGATCTGAAGGTGCACAGGCACAGGCCTTCTGAAGGGCTCCCGGGGGCCAGCTGGAGCAGAAGCGATATACAGAAGAGAAGCGATTGCTCTGTTTCTATAGAAATTGCTGTGGAAGTGCAATAAGAGCTTGGCAGGAGGCTTAGCGTGGGTCGATTAGGGCCGGTCGGGCTCGGGCTGCTGCAGATGAAAAAGGAAGTGGCTTTCTGTACCGAGCCTAATCACTCCCATCGATCCGGCAGCCACGACGGCCCAAAGAGCAGAAAGCGAGATTAATTTACCTGTCTTCCACTTTCCTATTTCTTTCCCTCTCTCGCTTTGCCTTGTTTCTTCTGCCTCTTTCGTTCTTTCGCAGTTGTTCTCCGCTCGCTGTCTCTTGACCTCGATCTCTCTCTCTCTCTCTCTCTCTCTCTCTCTCGGTGTGAATCACACTGTTTTCGAGAAGAAAGCCTGATCATTAAATCTTTCCCTTCCACAGAAGAAGTCTTTTTCTTTTGACTTTGCCTCCACAGACGTTTACTTTCCAGGAAACAGCTTCAATTCAGGAATATAGGAGAATGCATCCATGTGCTTGAGATACTTACAGCTTCTCGCGATCCTCATGAATGTTTTCTCTTTATTATTATTTTTTCGCAGAGTGGCGTCAGGGCAGAGGGGTTCGGATCATCCTGCAGGACGAGGACATGACCACGAAGATCGAGAGTGACTGGAAGAGGCTCAACATGCTGTCTCATTACCAGGTACGACCCTGAATATGACCTTCTCCTGTTATGCAGCATCCCTGCAGACCTGGATCCTATAAGAAGTATATAATGAGCAGCGATGTGGAATTCTCAAAACTGATTGGTCAGAAAGTGGTGATTCATTGTCTATAGGAGCAGCTCTGAGTGTAGGTCTGCCTGCAAGGCAAATCGCAGTTTTATCTAATTATATGTATTTTTCACACATTATTTTTTTATTATTACACTCACCCACCAATTTATTAGGAACCTGTACGCCTCTAGTTTTAGTGAGACTTCCTGTCAGCTCAAACTAACCATTCTCCTCTGACCGCTCTCATCAACAAGGTGCTTCCTGTGTAAACTCTAGATACCGAATGGGAAAATTGCAGCAAATTAGCAGTTTCTGAAATACTCTTTCACTAAGATCACGTTTTCCCCCCCATTCTGACATTTGACGTGGACATCGGCGGAAGCTCTTGATCTATACCTGCATGATTGTGTGCTTTGTGCTGCTGCCACTTGATTGGCTGATTGGATAATTGCACGAAAGACGGGTTTTGTTTTCAACTATAAATTTTACTAATAAAAAATAAGTAACAAGATAGACTGAGGAATACACAAATTACCAGCCAGTAATGCCAGTGCCAATAGTTTTCTTCTTCAAGTACCGTAGGTAAATAAATAGTTGAATTAATGTGTAGAGCCAGACCGAACCTTTCTTCCTTTGTTGCTTTACATTTAGGCACACTGTTTGTCGATGTTAAAGTCAGCTAAAGATCACAAAACTCAACCAAACTTGTAAATGTTTTAAGTTTTAAATTCGATGCAGAAATTGGCTAGCTTATGTTAGCTAGATAAAGCTCTTGGGCACATGTTTGTTTGTTTTTTGTGTGTGAGTTCATTTAAAAACACACATAGCGAGTAATGCATTTTGAAAAGAATGCGGTATTAGCTTATAATGCGATCAGCCCCTGTTAGTAAATGGTGCGTATGTAGTGATCAATGAACATTCAGGTCCACTGTGGAGAAAAAAACATTTTGGAAATAAACTCATTCATATGAGTGCCACAACCTCTCTCTCTCTCTCTCTCTCTCTCTCTCTCTCTCTCTCTCTCTCTCTCCGTCCCTCTCTCTGTCTCTGTGTGTGTGTGTGTGTGTCTCTCTGTGTTTCTCTCTCGTTGTGTGTGTCTCTCTCTTTGTGTCTCTCTCTCTGTGTGTCTCTCTCTCCCGCTCTCTGTCTCTGTGTGTGTGTGTGTGTGTGTGTGTGTGTGGTTTCTATTTAAAGAAATCCCTCACTCGGATATCAAGGCTCGTATTGATTCTCGGTAGGTGTAGGCAACCGATATTACAGTTTGTACGACAGCGCTGTTAAATTCTCGATTCCGATTGGTCCGAAGCTGTCGAATCGTTTTCCTTAAAATCAGCTCTGACAGTTTTGCAGCTGCAAATGCGATCGTTCGAATACGTTATTGTTTCTATAGCAACAGCTCACTTGTACGATGGGCCCTCCATATGAATGGCTTTTTTTTTTCTTTTTCTTTTTTTTTAAAAGAAGTGTAAATGTGGGAAGGAGTCTCCACTGTCAGTGCTTGGTAACAGCTAGAGGTGGATCTGTAAACTTTCCACCACACGAAAGTCTTCAAGACGGCGGAGTTTGCACTTTCCTTTTTTGACGAGCTTTATTGATTTCAAGACGGAGAAAATTAGTGCGCCTGGTGAGGGAACTAACTTGTTTTGCAGATGTTCTACGACATGCAATGTAACTAGAAATGGATTTTTAAAAAAAAAGTAACAAAAAATTGTTAACATTGGAAAATCGCTGTTGTGACATCGCGTTGTTGGAAAATAACCAGGTGGTAGGAGTAAATCCTTGCCACATCACACCACCCGCTCGTTGATTATTGTCCAACATCAGCACATCCCCCAAATGTTTTATTCCATAATTCCATTGGATTTGATCAAGTTAATGGATGACTGAACGTTTAAATATTAACAGCTTTGAGGATTTAAAGCAGCGTCTAACAAGTTCTAATGGTACAAGGACACCGTGAAATGCTGACAGCTTATCTTTTTACTCCTCTCTTTTTCTGTCGTTCTCGTATCATTCCATTATCACACTGATGGAGTTGATGCTTGCTTTCCTTCTCATATGTTTTTCTCCAGGAGACGTCGTTTGTCCAATTTAGGCCGCTTGAGAGATAAGAGAACGGGGCGAATCCGTTCGTTTAACATTCATAGTGTTTCGATCGGATTTTCTCTTAACAACCTTGACCCTGTTCACCTCGGTGACCTTGTAATAGACTAAACAACCGAATCACTTCCTGGTCACAGGATCAGACTTGAGTTTGATTGACAGATCCTATGAATAGTGCACAGGGGGGAATCGGGAAACGTGGAAAGACAAAATCCATGTCCTGAATTGCCATCTGAAGTGCCAATCAGCTATCTATCTCACACACACACACACACACACACACTGTTTATATCATATCATCGAAACATTCTTTTTTTTATCTGTCTGTCTGGAGGACAGGTGACAGGCACATGCTTCATTACGGTGTAAATAATTTACTAGGCTAGCCTGCCGCCCCACAAATGAGCTTTCCAAAAGTGAGCGAGAGAGAGAAAGAAAGAGAGATAGAGGTCTGCGACGTTCTCAAATTAAATGTCACATGGGTGGCGTGTGGGTATGCGGGTGGAGGACTGGAGGCTAGATTAGGAGGTGATTGGAATTGGAGATGAGATAATGAAGACAGAAGTTAATTTATTTTCAGGTGAGGAGAGTGTTTTATCCTTCATACACACACACACACACATAGACACACACCACACAAAATTGACTACCAAAGACTTTTGCAGTCAGCGTAGCTCTCAAATTGCACCTGCTACAACATTCACTACTCTTTCATTCATTCATTCATTCCACATTTCTTACTTTCACCACTCTCCAGCTAGACTCTCACACTACTGCTACATACTACAATATAAGCATTGGTTCATTCATTCATTCATTCATTTATGCTATTCAGCATTTCTGACAGTATCGCTCATTAAAACGCTCACTCGTTCATTTGTTTTTTTCATTCATTCATTCATTCATAGAGACTGCATACTGCATTACAATCTGCTCTTTCCATGAATAATTTGTTCATTTATTCCCCCTGTGGACTCTGATACTATCCTATAAGCTGCTAATTCATTCATTCATTCATTCGTTCATTTAGTCATTTCTTACGTTCTACTCTTTATGAACTCTGATACAGTGTATTACATTAGAAGCTACACCTTTGTTCATTCATTCATTCATTCATTGGTTCTCACTTTCACTACTCTGATACTGCTTACTACATTATAACCTGTTCATTCATTCATTCATGCCTTAATTCACTTCATTTATTACACGTTTTTGACTTTCACCACTCTACAGCTCCTGCTTATACATGCTGCATTATACACCACTCGTTCATTCATTTATTCATTCGTTCAGCATTTCTTGTTGTATCATTCTGTATCATTCATTATAAGCCATTCATTCGTTCATTCATCCAGTCAGTCAGTTAGTCAGCCATTGTTTCTTTCTTTCACCACTCCCCCAGATGGGCTCATATAATACATAATACATTATAAGCCACTATGTCTTTCATACATTAGCCGCGCTTCCATTTTCTTTCATTCGTTTATTCATTCATTCATTCGTCATTGCTTGTTTTCACCACTCACCAAATTGAGTTTTACACAACATACTACAATATAAGCCACTCATTTATTTATTAATTCGTTCGTTCATTTATTCATTCATTCATTCATTCATTCATTCATTGTTACCTACTTTCACCACTCCCCAGATGGGCTCATATAATACATACTACATTATAAGCCACTGTGTCTTTCATTCAGTCATTCATTAATAAATTAATTCATTCATTCGTTCATTAATTCTTTCATTCTTACTTTCACTACTCTTCAGATGAACTCCAGTAAACATACTACATTAGTCACTCTTCCATTTTCATTCATTCATTCATTCATTCATCATTGCTTGATTTCACCACTCACCAAATTGAATTTTACACAACATACTACAATATAAGCAACACTTTGATTCATTCATTCATTCATTCGTTTACTGTTACCTACTTTCCCCACTCCCCAGATGGGCTCATATGGGCACATACTACTTTATAAGCCACTATGTCTTTCATTCATTCATTCATTCATTCATAAATTAATTAATTCGTTCATTTATTCTTTCATTCTTACTTTCGCTACTCTTCAGATGAACTCTAGTAAACATACTACATTAGCCACTCTTCCGTTTTCATTCGTTCATTCATTCATTCATCATTGCTTGATTTCACCACTCACCAAATTGAGTTTTACACGACATACTACAATATAAAACACTCTTTGATTGATTGATTGATTCATTCATTCATTCACTGTTACCTACTTTCACCATTCTCCATATGGACTCAGAATACTGGTCTGCAGCTACACTCAGCATGAATCCAGTTCCTTTTCTCTCTCTCTGCGAATAGGAATAAGAATAGCGGGGTGCCTTCAGCTCTAATTCTGTCTCTTACCAGTCAGACACATCCTGCCCCGTCCAAGGCGCTGACATTAATTCTTTGATTTCCTGTCTGGAAACATCTCACTGTGTTATATAAGCTCTTGCTGACATTTTCTATATCTGAGCAGTCTGAATGCTATCAGCAATCGAGAATCTCACCAAAGTGCCAGTTCACGCACTCAGACTCGCTCGGTATGTGCGATGATGGAAAAAAAAAAAAAAAAAGAAAGGAAAAGAAAGACTTCACTTTCCCCTGATGATTTTTATAATAGCTTAAGATACTGATGAACTTAATGGCTCTAATTGCTTCACTATTACCAAGAGAAGTGGTTTTCCATTCCCGTCATGCTCTCTGTGTGGTCAGATCCGCTCTCCTTTCTCTCCGGCCCTCCCTCTTATATTTCACATTATCTGTGTAATGAACAGCGGTTATAACTCTCTGGTTAGATTCCGGATAGATATAATAATGCGGTAATTGTCTCCGAAGCCCAGCTCTCATGTATTCACCAGCGCTTCAGAGACGATCACCTTAATTAACCCTGTAAGTGTGTCAGACGTTGGGTTGCCAGATTGTGCTGAGACAGGGAAAACTCATTGGGATGGAAAATCCCCTGTCTGTGTGCTGATTGAATCCATTTGTCTGGTTGGTCAAGGCTGTTTCATAAAGTTGCATTGCCTGAGTGGTTAGATCTGAAAAATCCATTATTGAATTGGGAGCAGGAGAGTCTGTAGTTTCACAAAGGCAATTTTATATTCTAAAAAAAAAACATTATAAGGAAGGTTTGATAATGTTCTTCCATATAGAATGAATTCTCATTTTAACTTATAGCATATATTATATTATATTATATTATATTATATTATATTATATATTATTTTATACCCCAGTGCTATTGAATTCTCAAATCTGATTGGTCAGAATGTGTTGATTAATTTACTATAAAATCAGTTCTGACAGTAGTGCAGCTGCAAATGACGGGTTTGTATTAATGCAAATCATTTCTATAGCAACAGCTCATTCACAGGGACTAGTACGGCAGATGCGCCACATAATCTAAGACTAATAACAAACGGATTCTAAAAAGCGCGCCAACAAAATGTTTCATTGTTGATGTGTAAGAAGATTTATTTGATGTTCTAATAGAAGGAGTCTCCAGTGCGACCTCTTGGTAACAGTCAGAAGTAAAGAAGTCATTTGAAGTTTTTCGCCACAGGATAGATAGTGCTTTTTGTGATATAAATGATAACATAAGCAATAACAGAAACTTCCTTTGTGAGTCCATATTAAAATGTAAATATAAATGGATAAAAAAGGTATGGTGTGTCAATTTTTTTTTATAATTAAAAATGTAATAAGTGCTAATTGTTTTACACTTCTGCAGGTATCTGATAACGCACTGGTGGCCCTCGTACCAAAGCAGGTCACTGCGTACAACTCTGTTAACAACTCCACTGTCTCCAGGACATCTGCTAGCAAATACGGTAGGCATCTTGCTTGTGATTTGAGAAATATGTGACCGATTTATGTCTGACAGTGCATGTATGTGTCTGACTGCGTGAGGATTTTTTTTTAAAAAAGGGACCACTTTCATAGAAAGGTAAGAGCAGACTGAGTGAAATGAAAAGCATGTCTCATCAATAACTGGCCAGAAAGGCAAGAACCTGAGAGGGCTTTACATGAAGAGAGTCGCCTTCACACAACAGCGGACGGAGGAGAAAAATGAGTCTCTTTGCACTTGACTTCCCTCCTGAGACGTGGCGGTCCGACTCATATCGCCCAGCATGCTATTGGATCCGATAAAGTAGTAGATCAAAGGGCCGGGGCAGCGCGAGCACTCTCCAACACACATCAAATAGAGCATTAACAACGTCTCATCTCCATAGTCTTTCACTTCGGCTCCAAATTAGCCCTAAATGAAGGGAGAAAGGCTGTGTGTGTGGCAGACACGTCCCAGGGGGTGAGATGGGAAAGTGAGAGAGTGGATGCCACACATCTTTTTAGTACCTTTTTAGAATTAATTTCAAACGAAAGGGAGCTTTTTTCAAATGAGCTGAACTGGAGATGCTCTTTGAACTAACAGAGGACAAAAGACAGAGAACCAAGAGGAAAGACATGAGCTCATTATGCTGCCTTCCTCTCGGCATCCAAACTCCAGCGTGTAATTTACCGGCGAGCGTCTGAAGACTGAGGTCTGGCATGCAGAGCGGTCTTCGGTGTTCGGGGATTTGTAGAATGTTCAAGGTGCATAGAGCTGCATTACAGTGTTGCAATTTGGTTGAATTATTAATAACCTTATTAAAAAGCTCACTTGGTTCTCACAGAGCCTGATAAAGCTTAGAGCAATGAAATGTTACTAAGTTTTACTAAGGTTAAAGGACTATGCAATACTATACCATACCATACTATACACAGGGTTTGCAGGTTCTTGAAAATCTTAATTTGTCTGAAATTACATTTTATATATTATAATTAAAGGCCTATACTATGTCATACTATACTATGTTATAACATTTTACTATACTATACTGTACTATACCATGCTATAGTATACTATACTGTACTATACCATACTGTACTATACTGTGCTATAGTATACTATACTGTAACATACCATGCTATAGTACACTATACTGTACTATACCGTCCTATAGTACACTATACTGTACTATACCATGCTATACTATACTATACTGTACTATACCATACTATAGTATACTATACTGTGCTATACTGTACTATACCATGCTATACTATACTATACTGTACTATACTGTACTATACCATGCTATAGCATACTATACTGTACTATACTGTACTATACCGTGCTATAGCATACTATACTGTACTATACCGTGCTATAGCATACTATACTGTACTATACCGTGCTATAGTATACTATACTGTACTATACCGTGCTATACTATACTATACTCTGCTATACTGTACTATACCATGCTATACTATACTATACATGCTATACTATACTATACTGTACTATACCGTGCTATACTATACTATACCATGCTATAGTATACTATACTATACTATACTATACTGTACTGTACTATACTGTACTGTACTATACCATGCTATAGTATACTATACTATACTGTACTATACCATGCTATAGTATACTATATTACACTATAATATACCAGATTTTACACAGGGTCTGCAGGTTCTTAAAAAATCTGTACAGTACTATACTATACACATGGTGTGCTACACTATACTATACTATACTATACTATACTATACCATGCTACACTAAACCATGATCTGCAATGCTACACTATAGTATACTACACTATACTATACCATGCTACACTAAACCATGATCTGCAATGCTACACTATACTATACTATACTATACTACACTACACTACACTACACTATACTGTGCTGTGCTATATTATACTGTGCTATACTGTGCTGTGCTCTATTATATTGAACTATGCTGTACTATACTATACTACAGTATATCATACCATACCATATCTAAGTGTAGTCCCTTAATTTTCATTTGTAATATGTATTTCAGACACATAAATAAATTTAAGGACCTGCAGATCCCCTGTTCTTAGCATTATCAGGCTGTGAGAACCTAATACACAAGTGAGGGTATTAATAATTTACCCACAGTGCAAACCTGTAATTCAACTACTGTATGTGCACATTACAGTCTACAAAAACCCAAACCCGCTATGCTGAAGAGTGCTCTGCATGCCAGACCTCAGTCTTAAGATGCTCACCAGTAAATTATACCAATAACGTCCTGGGTTTTAAATGTGAAAACACTATAGAGCTGATGGAATTTATGGTAATTTTTTTTTATCCTGTTCCAAAACTGTCAGTCCCCTTATCTACATACACATCCTGTCCTTCTTTTCTGTGTGTCCTGATTGTCCTCCATCTTTCTTTTCTTTCTTTTTCCGTTTCTTTGTCTTTTCCCTCCGCTGGTCAGGAACAGTTTTGCTGTCTCTCAGCAGAATTGTTCTCTCTCTAGAGAAATTGATTTCTGCTGCATCTAACACAGTGAAAGCTCCATGTGTATGTGTGTGTATGTGTGTGGGGGTTTTTTTTCTTTACCAGATCAGGCGTTTTTGCTGATCAGTTCTTTTCACGCTGCGTAAACATTCCCTGACCTCCCTGCCTGTTTTTTTTTTTTTTTCTTCTTTTTAAATGTCATGCTCACCCCTGCCGCTGGTGGAGCCATAAAAATTTCATCTGCCTCGACACCTGTTCTGTCGGCCAGGGCGAGCATCGGAGACGTAATGAAAAATTAACTAGCCGTACGTGCTAAAACATTCATATCCAATCTTCATCCCAGTGTGTGAAGATAGGCCCGGATTCAAACCACCAAGCACCCAGGTTGATGACCCTCTGGTGATCACCACCTGGGATCTTTTTTTAATCTCACTTTTTTTCTTTCCTCCAGAAAACATGATCAAATACACAGGCAGCCCAGACAGCCTGCGCTCTCGTACACCCATGATCACACCTGACCTGGAAAGTGGAGTCAAAGTTTGGCACCTGGTGAAGAACCACGAGCACGGAGACCAGAAGGAGGGTGACCGAGGCAGCAAGATGGTCTCCGAGATTTACCTGACCAGACTGCTGGCTACCAAGGTGAGCTTGTTACTCCACATCAGGCCCTGAAAGATGCAAAGGATCAATAAAATGCACTTGTTTAGCACCCCATATTTTCTCTCATACGGTTAAATGGGTTATTCACTGATCGTTTTCGTCAACGATCATCACAAAAGCTATTTCGTACTGACAAAATATACAAGATACTGTACTGGCGAAGGATAAATTGTATCTCTGTGCCTCAAACAGCCTCAGCTGGAGAGATATGGATCGTTTAGTTGTGATTATTTGTTCCAAACGTACACTATGACTTCTGCCAATTTGTTATTTTTAGTTATACAACCTGGGTCACAATTACCTGCAAGAGAATGAATCATGAAATTATACACTGTAGTTCTGTTGTAAATTGAACCAGGGACGTTAATCTCATTCAGGACTGTCTGCTATAAATGACCAAGCAGGACTAAGCCTCGTAGTGATGATCATCAAAACATCAGTGTAAGGTTTTTTTTTTGTCATCCATGTCAGGTTTTTGCTGTTAACAAATGTCCTGAGAAGAATGAGATGGATTTTTCTGGATCCAAGCACAATACCTTAGGGCGGCTGTGGATCAGGTGGTAGAGCAGGTTGTCGACTAATCGTAGGGTTGGAGGTTCGATTCCCGGCCCACGTGTCTCCACACGCCGAAGTGTATGCACCTTTGCACTGAACCCCAAGTTGAACCACATTGAACCCCAAGTTGCTCCCGATGGCAAGTTAGCGCCTTGCATGGCAGCTCTGCAGAGATTGGTGTGTGAGTGTGTGAATGGGTGAATGAGAACCAGTGTAAAGCGCTTTGTACAACCGCTAAGGTTTAAAAAAAAAAAGCGCTATATAAGTGCAGACCATTTACCATATTACCACCACCAATGGTTGTAAGAAAAATGCACAGAATGGTATGAAGAAGCAAGAAGCGATTTCTGGGGCTGATGTCTTTCTAGCCCAGACTGTAGATTCAGGTAGACTATCAGTGACGCTCGTGTCTGATGATGTCACGATGTAGTCGGGAGTAAAATGTTGAATAGCGAAATCCAAAAATGCAAAGCAGGAGTAAGTCAGTAGTCAGCAAACAGACAGAGGTCGATGGATTGCGTGAACAGGAAAATCCGATTGGGGGAAAAAGGGACGTTGTATATATTCGGAAATAATTAAATGTCATGAGAGATTGTAATGAGTGCGAATCTAAATCAGAAGAGGAGACAGAACCAGGAAGTCAAACTGGATGTCTGTATAAAAGTACATAGCACAAAGGATTTGTGTCACAGTGACACACCCTTTAGAGTGCTGAGGATGGTACCGCTTGAAGTACCATGGAAATGGTTTTGTACCTCAGTTCCACATGGACATTCTCGCTGTGGTTGCTGGGACTACGGTTGCTGCGATGGCCTTGGGACTGCAATTACCACATGCAGTTTTACACTCAGGTCTCCTTTAGTGAACAGTGGACTAGTTCACCAAACAGACTTCATATACAAACCATAATGAACTTTCTTTTACTTTTACACTATCCGTTGTTACCCAGATGAGGACCGGTTTCCTTCTGAGTCCGGTTCCTCTCAAGGTTTCTTCCTCATATCATCGTAGGGAGTTTTTTCCTCACCACCGTCACCACCGGCTCGCTCAATAGGGATAAACTCACACACTTAAAATCTGTATCCTGTGTTTATATGTTTCTGTAAAGCTGCTTTGAGACAATGTCCATTGTTAAACGCGCTACACAAATAAAATTGAATTTAATTGAATAGACCCGCGATGGATTGTCACCCTGTCCAGGGTGTACCCCGCCTTGTGCCCGATGCTCCCTGGGATATGCTCCAGGTTTCCCCGTGACCCTGAAGAGGATAAGTGGTATAGAAGATGCATGGATGGATGAATTGAATAGATTTGATCTCGTTTTGGTGTGGATATTTTTCAGACACATTATCAGTGCTGATTGAGAAAGCACACGTGAAAAAGGTGGATTATTTACACTAGCAGGGCTTTTTTTTTTCTTTCTTTTTTTTTTTCCTTCAAAATGCCTTTGGAAGAGAAACTAAACGTAAATAGAGTATAAATACACAACCGGACAGAAGGCCGAACGTAACTGTAGTGTTTGTTGTTTTTTTTAATCTGAATGAAACGCTTCCAGCATTTCTGTTTCATGTTTGGTATTCGGAGGCAACTCTTAACTTCTTAACAGAAATTGCGAACGCGGATGCCGAGCTGTCTTTAAGTGTGTCGATGCGGGTGTGTAAAAGTTTTGTCCCATCGTTCTTATTATACAGTCAACAACACCTGATGACATAATACGTTCCTCAACACATATTATAACAGCGTCATTGTTGAGCTACCTTACACATTAGCCTCGCGGCTAATATCACGACTAGCCATCACCGATCCTGCTCTTTAATGTATATCTTCTCCTAATTGTGGTTCCCAAGTTTGTATTAAATCTAAAGGATGCGAGCTACTAGAACATAATTTGTAACAACAAATCATTTTTATTTCTAACACTTCTGATTGATTATATACAAGAAGCAGAAAGAGGTGGGGGGTTTTTTTTGCTATGACAAATCTCTTCATATGTACATGGGAATGTGTGAGCGCACGTGTGTGTGTATGTGTGTGTGTGTGTGTGTGTGTGTAAGGCTCCATCATCTGTCATTCTTGTGTTCTGTGTGCCAATAAGCACCTACGAGAAGCTCAAACACATCCAACACATACATTTCTACGAATGCCAGACAAATCACCAGCGCCTGCCTGATTCCCTGCCCAGTGTGTGGGCCGTGTGTCATCGCTCAGATGGATTGTTTTTTGTTTAATAACAAGTTTATTATGCCGCCAGTTCTCTTAGTGAAAAATGATTGGTATGACAGTGCTGTAATTGACTGTTTCCTTTTTTTGCATCTCCAGTAAACACCTTCAATCTTCCACCAGCACGTCATACTCGCCCCTTTACTGTCTCCGTATTCGAAAGAAATAAAAGACGCAGCAAGGGTTAATATCGCTCGCTTAAGGCTTCCCTCACTGTTTTTTTTTTTTTATTCACTCCCTACCTGTTTAATCCGTCCCCTACTGTGAGTGTCCCTCACTTTTTCTCCAGCTTTTTACTTCTCTGCATGTATTTAAACCTTCTAATTGAAAAGAAAGAAAGAAAATACCCACCAGGTTGCTTTATCACGTCAGCCTGCTCGGCTCTGATTAGCATGCTCTTTTTTTTTTTTTTTTTTTTAAAGCGTGCACATCTTTAAAACGGCAGTAAATAGCCGACCCCGGTTCCCCGTCGAGTAATGATGATGTCAGCCGTCACACGGGACGACATCTGTCAGAACCCTTAACGTGGCAAGCGGGAAATATGTATTTTCGTCTTCGTAGGGAAAAGATAAGCTGTCAGGAATGTGGGACACAGCAGAATTACTGCTGAGATTGTCAGCTAACAGGTTTTTTTTGGGCTTATTCCCAGTACCCTCTCAAGCAAAATAGGATTTTGAGAACTCATAAGCTAAGCTTTCTGATTTCCTCTCTTTTTTTTTTCACTTTCACTATCTCCCCTCCCCGTCCCATCCTCTTTTACTATATCTCTCTGGTTTTCCTCTCTGTCGCTGCTTCACGTCCTATCAGTTCACGTAAGTGGATTAGATTCCCATCTACTTCTCGTGTCCTTAAAGTTGACAACATTAAATGAAATTACAGGTCATTGGTGCGCCGTGGGCTGTGATCCAGCTGCATAAAGAGGCTTAGGCAGATTTGCCACCTGTCCCCAGATGATATTAAACATGATGTGCAAAAAAAAAAGGAGTGATTTCACAGTCATAGCACTGGATACACTGACATCAATACATCTAATGATAATAATAATAATAATAATAATAATAATAATAATAATAATAATATGAAGAACAATCGTAATAACTCCTATGAAGTCTGTATTCATAATGCATTATAAATGGGACGTAGTGTCAGGTTACATAGCATTTCAAAATTCTCTGTTCATAGAAAACTTCGTCTCAATCCTGTATTTATAATTCATTATTAATTGCGCTGTATGTATATATAGTTACATGTAGCGATCGACCGATATTGATTTATTTTTATAACTGATACCGATACCGATTACTTGCATGTTTATGTGCGCGATAACCGATCTGCAGAACCGATATTTATTTATTGTTTTACTTCAGTTTCTGACACAATGATAACAACACCACTGAACTGAACAGACCGTTTTATTTATAACAATCTTCTCGATTTCACTTCCTCCTTGCATCCAAAACAAAACAAAACAATTCTTATTTATACATCAGTAAATAGAGGGGTCTGATAGAGTGCAAAAAAGAAACAAATAAAGTGCACTGTTACCGAAGTGTCTTTTTTTTTTTTTTTTTAAATAAAAGCTTCGATGAGGTAAACAGATTACGTGACTGCATGAGTTTCTCTATTTCTTAGCGCCAAGCTGCTTAAACTACATATCAACTGTTTATGTAACACGTCTCATTTGTGCATTAATTGCTGTTATGTTAAATAAAGTTTATCAATTAAAGCAAAGCAAGTATACTTAGTTTTACCGTTGTTGACGCCGTCTCCCCTCAGATGCAGTGCTGCGTGCAGTTCTCAAAACGCCCACAAGATGGCGCCATTTATCGGTGGATCCGATACTACAAAACCGATATCCGGTTATGGAAAAATGCTTAAATATCAGGGAAAATATCAGTAAAAAATGATTATCGGGCAGTCTCTAGTTACATGCATAACACTTTCACAGTGTCAGGTTACAAAAAACTTTGTAAGATTTACAAGATTTTTTAAAACGTCCTATGAGTCCGCTAATCATAACGCACTATAAATTGGATGCAAGTAGTTATAGTTACAAGCATAACACTTTCATAATATTAGGTTACATAACACGTTATAATATCTGGGTTTTAAAAAACAAAAAACATTTGGTAAAACTTTGTATGATTTCTGCATTCATAATGCATTATAAATTAAGCATAAGTAGGTAAATCTACATGCATAACACTTGCATAATATCAGGTTACGCTTTATACACTTTATAATACAAGAATTGGTAAAAACATCCCATGAATACTATTCTCATAATTCATTATGAATCGGATATAAGTGGTTATATTTTCATGCATGAAACTTTCATAATGTCGGCTTATAAGTTTGTCAAGTTCATAGAGGGGGTTGGGTTAGGATTAGGGGGGTGCAAACTTTTGCACTTGTAGTTAAAACCTGTAATAACCTGTCATAAGGCTTATTATAGAATTGCAGCGCTCTGTATGTAACTTTAAATACTAATAGGCCTTTATACAGGCTTATGCAAGGTATTGTATATACTACATAGAATGTATAACACATTATAATGCTTGTAGAAAGCATTGTGAATGCAGGAGTCATAAAATGTCTTAGAAGAATTATAACGTTTTTTTTATCATGAGTAATAAAACATATTATAGAATGCAATTCTGATCATTTATAATGCAAAAATAAACTAATAAAAGGGAAAAATGTCGATTCCGATTAGGTTTTGAGGAGGCCGAGGTTTATCACAAGTTGTGTAAAGGTACAAATGTGCTGCTTTTGTGTACTAGAGGATAATTCATTAAAATACAGGGAAAAAAAAAGATTATTGATTTAAATGAGTGAGCTGATGATTTAATAAAAGTGCATGCGTCTTATGCTCTTCCATTTCTGTTTTTTTTTATTTCCCGTGGCTTCACAGGGCACGCTGCAGAAGTTTGTGGACGACCTGTTTGAGACCATCTTCAGCACGGCACACAGAGGAAGCGCCCTCCCCCTCGCCATAAAGTACATGTTCGACTTCCTGGACGAGCAAGCCGACAAGCACGGCATCCACGACCCTCACGTCCGGCACACATGGAAGAGCAACTGGTCAGAGTCCACACATGAATATCACATTCATTAAGGCACAGCTTCATTAAGGCATATTCAGTCCCCCAAAAACAAAACAAAACATGGCTCTCAACACCACATCACTGTTGTCAATGATGCATCTGTGAGCGCGGGCGTCGCTATGACGACGTGCGAGCAGCAAATCGATAAGGTCTGGCTTGAAATTAATTTCACCCTATCGGTTTATTTCGATTGGTCTAGAGTGAGAGTGTGAGCAAACATTTACAGAGAGAAAAAACAGGATTGGATGGATGGATGGATGGATAGAAAAAGGAGATAGGGTGTAAGAGTAATCCTTATTTAACCTTTATCCTCCTCTACCATCATGCGTCGCTCATGGCTGCCTCACTCTCAGGACCATCACGGTTTAACGTCGATGTGTAGACCGGACAGCAGGGAGCATGATCAAGTCTGTTTACTCAGTTTTATGGCCCTACTTTTTCCCCCCCCATCTCTCTTTCATTGCCTCATTTCTGAGCATCCTAACCGCGTCTAGATTAGCCGTTAATGGAATCATTCCTACAAAAAAGGAAGAGGGGGAAAAAAAGACAAAATGATTAATAGTCATTTTTAAAAAAAATATTTCTTACAAACACCCATTGTGCGCATCAGCCGAATGCTTCCGCTGCGTCATTGCTTTTTTTTTTATATATATATATATATATTGTGCGTCGGAGCGTGTCTCTTTACCAAGACCGATATTCCTGCCGTGCCGCGTTTGTTTTTTTTGCTGACATCTAATGTCTCTCGCAGTGGGCGGAGAAAAGAGCTCCATCTTTAGGTACTGCAAAACAACAGACTCAGCCTGTTTTCGTCTTCAGAGTGAAATATGCTGCTGTCTTCCAGGCTATTAAAGACAAGATTTCGCCCCAAAAAACCGCTAACGTGACTAACAGTCGGTGCAAGCTAGTTAGTTTGTATGCACTCATTTCCCTAAAGCTGAACGGCCATTTGTGTATAATTAATAAACCTAATATTTTTAGGTGGACTGCTGAGCCTATGGGTTAGACCGGCTCTAACCGGTTAGAAGTCTGCTGCAGTGAGAGATCCTTCTTCCATGAAAACTATTAAACTAGATTTAGCAGTTATACAGTGCAGAACTTAACTATAGGTGATGTGCCGTTATACCATAATAATAGCTTATAGTACTCTCGCAGCAGATGAGTGCAAAAGTTTAGACACCCCAATGGATTTTGAATGAATGCACACTATACATACGGCTTGTTTTTAACACGAAATATTCTTAGAAACGAAGTACAGGTCATGTGTACAATTTGTTTTCTGTTCAAAATCCATCGGGGTGCGCAAACTTTTGCACTCATGAGTATACTGTACGTACAGTTCGTTTTTAACATGAAATCCTTGTTAAAAATTGTTTTTTTTTTCCTGCTACCCATTCAAACTCTACAGGGGTGTGCAAACTTTTGTACTCATAAGTATAGTACTCTACAGCACAGGTAAGTGCAAAAGTTTGTGCGCCCCAGTAGGTTTTGAACATACTGTCTATATGTGCAAGATATACTGTACGTACAGTTCGTTTTTAACATGAAATTCTTTCAAAAATAATAATAATAATATTTATACATGTTCCTGGTTCCCAGTCAAACTCTACTCGGGTGTGCAAACTTTTGTACTCATAGGTATAGTGCTTTATAGGTGAGCGCAAAAGTTTGCACACCCCAATAGATTTGGAAAGACAGGAAAATGTACCGCCAATTCATGAATATTTCAAAGTAAACGTAACAACAGAATCGACTAAATAAAATGTACGTGCATCCTGTACATACATAAAGCAAAAATACTTTTAGAAATGTCTTGAAAAGAAGAACAAAACAGCAGGATTCACATACATTTAGTTTCGGGTAACTGCGTGGATGTTTTGCACGTTCGTCCCGTGTCCATCTGGGTTTCCTCTGGGTTGTCTGGGTTTTCTGCAGATGTTCTCCCAAAAACATGCCAGTAGGTGGATTGATGACTCTAAACTGTCCCTAGGTGTGAATGAGTGTGTGAATGTGTGCGTGCGTGTGCGTGTGTGTGTGTGTGTGTGTGTGTGTGTGTGTGTGTGTGTCCCATCCAGCGTGTATTGCACCCAGTGTTTCCAGGATAGTCTCCAAATCCACAGCGACCATGACCAGGATAAAGCGCTCACTGAAGATGAAAAATGAAGGATGTAGGAACATTTATGGAACCTCATGCACTAAATGTCAAGGCTATAAATTACATTTCTGCAAAAGGTCTTCTTCATTTTGTCCTAAGGTTATGGAAACATTTGAAGGATCGCAGCCACATGGTTGAACCAGCATAACCGCCTCAGTAGCCCATGGCACTGAAAGGGGTGGGGAGGGTGGGAGGGGGGTAAACAATTGGACTACTATGCAGCCAGCTGAGTAATGATCTCCAACTTTAGTTGGGTCTAGATTTCAGTCGAAGCTTGTTCTATATACACACTGATTCCACATATTTCACCAAAATCTCAAATTATATCATTTCCCAGATTAGTTCTACGTCGAATAATCCATTATCCATAATTCCAGATCTTCTTTTATTCAGCCATGATTTTGTAACAATGTTATAGACGTGGGTATGAGAATATCTCTCTCTCTCTCTCGCTCTCGCTCTCTCTCTGCCGCACTTCACACCGCATCCACTTTACTGCAGTGTCCTTTCTTATTCCCCTCGTTCTTTTTCCCCCTTTTTTTTTTTTTTTTTTTCTTGTTGCCTATGACAAAAAGCAACGCTGCCTGGAAAATTAATGAGCACACTGCAAACAGAGCGAACACTGACCCCCACCACTTCCATCCCACACACACACGCACCTGAATCATTTCCATTCACTTTAGTGCAAATAGGCCGGGGAATAAAGCAAGCTTGTATATGTTTATCGCTTTGGACAGGCACAAAAGGTGCAGGGCAGCCAGCAGATACAAACAAGCCAATATGATTCACGTCAGCAAAGTGCCCTCACCCAGGAGCGCAGCCTCGCCCTGAGGAACAGCAGGTCCCTGTTTGCCCTATTTATATTCGCACTCTTGCTGGGGTTTGTTTTGTTTTATTTTGTTTGTTTGTTTTATTCGGCTGAGCACGCAGATGTACAGAGCTCCAGCTTGTTTTGCGCATGTTTCTGCTGTTTCACTCCAACAAAGGTGTTTATGTTAAAAATGCGACGATGGATTAAATCTGCATATTAAGGGTTCAGTTTGCAACGTAGCTATCCGGTATGTTCGCGTTTTATTTTCTGCAGCTAGGCTAGATTTATAGCCGACTTTTGACATAGCTCACACGCTCGCCTGCATAGTTTATATATACCTGGAGGATTGAAAGCAACATCCACTAGATGTCGCTCCCGAGCCAAAATATCCTCAAAGCAGCCCTGTCTATAAGACGTTTAGAGATTTCACGCACAGTGATACGTACCGACGAGTTAAAACGGTTCAACTGTTCGACCTTCGCGTCGTCGTTGTGATTGTTGTCATGAGCTGTGTCTCAAATCGAAAACCCTGACTTTACACTGAAAAGTATTTACTGATTTAGAAAACCCAGAAAGCTGGTACAGACCTTTTGGTAGGTTTGAAGACTACATAAGAAGTTTTCTATAGTATATAAGACTATATAACTGAACGTTATACAAAAACTAATTAGTGTTAGCACTTATTAATGGCCTAGAATAGAACATAAGTATGCGATTTGAGACATAGTGTCACATGGTGCCACACCGACCCTACTAACCCTAACCCTACTTATTTATTTACTATTTATGATTACACTACGCAGAAGCGTAGCTTTAATTCCTGACGACGAGCACAAGCAAGATGTGTTGAATTGATCGGAACGTTTCTATTTAGCCGATGCTGTTATCCTTCGCAATTTAAAAAGAGCACTTAAGAGCATGCTGAAAAGCTTGACTCATCCTCCATCTTTGTGAAATTGGCCTCAAACCCTCCTGTCAGCGGCTGCAGAGACAGCGAGCTTTGTCTTTATGATAATTGGTGTGTTGGCTCGCCGTCCAGCATCAGCATTAGCTTTACGCCATCAACCATAAATCAGAGGTTTTCAGCTCGAGTAATAATGCTGATCGCCACTAAAAGTTGATGTATGATAATGACTGATAACGTCATGCTGGTACACAAAGCATGATTCATTTGTTTAAAAGAACTGAGTGACTCGGTATAATCAAGTGAAACAATAATAAACAGGAATACCTATTAGTTTTACTGCAGTTGTGGAATAAATTCACAGGAGTCTTTGAATAAAATGTGTATTGTTAAGATAAACCAGTTAAGATGAATAACTGAATAATAAACCGGGACGTTAAGAGGATAGCATCTAATGTTTAACATTCTCTAAATCTCTTTGATTGTTCAACATTTTAAAATAAAGATATAGTTATCTCAAACCAGTATAGCGAATTGAATTGAGTCTTTCGTGAAGACTATGTCACATTTCCTCTTCTGTAGCTTTAAAATGCTAAAAATGTCGCCATGTACCTTTGATGCTAACTGCAAAACTTTATTTCCACCAAAAGCTGCCTGTACAATGTTTTCACTCCCCTGATCTGCGGTCTGTAACTGAGTCTTTGCTGCCACCCAGTGGACACATAAGCGAATAATAAATGTTTATTACATGATAAGGAACATACTTATTACTCTTTAGTTATTAAGTTTGAAATGTTAAATAAATGTGTCTTTTTTATTTTAAATCGTCAGCATGTAAATCAGACAAGACAACGCCGTGTCAATGAGAATAACGTCAAACAGGACTAAAAAAGCAAGGATGAGATGTGTACAAATACACACACACACACACAGATGCACAGACAGACAGACTGATTGATTGAATTATTGATTGATTGATCAGTAGACAGACAGACGGATAGATAGATAGATAGATAGACAGACAGACAGACAGACAGACGGACTGACGGATGGACAGACAGACAGATTGACTGATCAATAGACATACAGATAGACAAATAGAAAGATAGACAGATAGATAGACAAACTGATTGATTGACTGATTGATCAATAGACAGACAGATAGATAGATAAACAGACAGACAGATGGACAGATAGATAGATAGATAGATAGATAGATAGATAGACAGACAGATGGAATGGTATTATATACAAAGTATTAGTAATATTAGCAGTGATAACAACAATTTTGAAACACCTTCATGTAGTGTGTGTGTGTGTGTGTGTGTGTGTGTGTGTGTGTGTGTAAGGTTGTGTGCAATATATATATACAGTATCTCACAAAAGTGAGTACACCGCTCACATTTGTGTAAATATTTGATTATATCTTTTCATGTGACAACACTGAAGAAATGACACTTTGCTACAATGTAAAGTAGTGAGTGTACAGCTTGTGTAACAGTGTAAATTTGCTGTCCCCTCAAAATAACTCAACACACAGCCATTAATGTCTAAACCGCTGGCAACAAAAGTGAGTACACCCCTAAGCGAAAATGTCCACATTGGGCCCAATTAGCCATTCTCCCTCCCCGGTGTCATGTGACTTGTTAGTGTTACAAGGTCTCAGGTGTGAATGGGGAGCAGGTGTGTTATGTTTGGTGTCATCGCTCTCACACTTCCTCATACTGGTCACTGGAGGTTCAACATGGCACCTCATGGCAAAGAACTCTCTGAGGATCTGAAAAAAAGAATTGTTGCTCTACATAAAGTTGGCCTAGGCTATAAGAAGATTGCCAAGACCCTGACACTGAGCTGCAGCACGGTGGCCAAGACCATACAGCGGTTTAACAGGACAGGTTCCACTCAGAACAGGCCTCGCCGTGGTCGACCAAAGAAGTTGAGTGCACGTGCTTGGCGTCATATCCAGAGGTTGTGTTTGGGAAACAGACGTATGAGTGCTGCCAGCATTGCTGCAGAGGTTGAAGGGGTGGGGGTCAGCCTGTCAGTGCTCAGACCATACGCCGCACACTGCATCAAATTGGTCTGCATGGCTGTCGTGCCAGAAGGAAGCCTCTTCTAAAGATGATGCACAAGAAATCCCGCAAACAGTTTGCTGAAGACAAGCAGACTAAGGACGTGGATTACTGGAACCATGTCCTGTGGTCTGAGGAGACCAAGATAAACTTATTTGGTTCAGATGGTGTTAAGCGTGTGTGGAGGCAACCAGGTGAGGAGTACAAAGACAAGTGTGTCTTGCCTACAGTCAAGCATGGTGGTGGGAGTGTCATGGTCTGGGGCTGCATGAGTGCTGCCGGCACTGGGGAGCTACAGTTCATTGAGGGAACCATGAATGCCAACATGTACTGTGACATACTGAAGCAGAGCATGATCAGTATGCAGTATTCCAGCATGATAATGACTCCAAACACACCTCCAAGACGACCACTGCCTTGCTAAAGAAGCTGAGGGTGAAGGTGATGGACTGGCCAAGCATGTCTCCAGACCTAAACCCTATTGAGCATCTGTGGGGCATCCTCAAACGGAAGATGGAGGAGCACAAGGTCTCTAACATCCACCAGCTCCGTGATGTCGTCATGGAGGAGTGAAAGAGGACTCCAGTGGCAACCTGTGAAGCTCTGGTGAACTCCATGCCCAAGAGGGTTAAGGCAGTGCTGTACAATAATGGTGGCCACACAAAATATTGACACTTTGGGCCCAATTTGGACATTTTCGCTTAGGGGTGTACTCACTTTTGTTGCCAGCGGTTTAGACATCAATGGCTATGTGTTGAGTTATTTTGAGGGGACAGCAAATTTACACTGTTACACAAGCTGTACACTCACTACTTTACATTGTAGCAAAGTGTCATTTCTTCAGTGTCGTCACATGAAAAGATAGAATCAAATATTTACAGGGGTGTACTCACTTTCTGAGATACTGTATATGCAGCGGTGCTAAGACAACTAGAGGAATAGTGAAAGTACCCACGTCTGATCTAACGTGTACCTGCGTGTGTTTTTTCTCCTCTCAGCCTACCTCTGAGGTTTTGGGTGAACGTGATTAAAAATCCCCAGTTCGTGTTCGACATTCATAAGAGCAGCATCACGGACGCCTGCTTGTCTGTCGTGGCGCAGACCTTCATGGACTCCTGCTCCACATCCGAGCACCGCCTGGGTAAAGACTCGCCCTCCAACAAGCTGCTGTACGCCAAGGACATCCCCAGCTACAAGAGCTGGGTGGAGAGGTGAGAGCAGACCTCAATCAAATGTCTGTGTGTGTGTGTGTGTGTGTGTGTGTGAGAGAGATTTTATTATTGACAACCATGTCTCTCAAAAAAAAAAACCCAAAAAAACAGGTCAGTGAAAGCGATACGAGTACGTATTAGTGTGTCGGTGGTTTGCTTGACAGTGTGTTTGCACCCCATCACCCTTATCACGCTAATAGCACTCTCATATATTGACTGGGTTTGTATAAGTCAAGTGCTTTAATTGCTGTAAAGCTGTGGATTGGTGGTAAGCTCAGAGACTGTATGTGATAAGCCACAGAGCCTCTGGGAAATTTCTGAGATTAATGACCGGCGCATTTCCACCTAAAACTATGTAGATATTTAGCGTTGTTCTGGCCTGAATACACACCGCTTCCTGGTCTTATGTCTGTTTAATAAAAGATGGTGAGTCTGCTGGAACGGTGGCGTGAAAAGACTGTCGTGGGAAATTGTTTCTCCACTCGTGTTAGGACGCAAAAGAGAAGGCACACGACCTCATTGCATGCAGGTGTGCAAGAAGAAGAGGAAAAGCTTTCCAGGAAGAAATGTACATCACCGGTTGCTAAATTGCTTTTTAAATTATTAATGCCGTCCTTTGTGTATTTATAGATGCCGTGAATAAAGTCGGGAAGTACGAGGAAGGCCAATAAATATGCAAACGTTTATTTATTTATTTATTTATTTATTCGTCTGATATTAACCGAAATCAGGGCCATGTCTCACATACATTTCACAGAAAGGCTTGTAGCTATAATTGCATCTGTGGCAGATAAATTGCTGCTTTGATTGCTTTCGTACCGAGCGAGTGTTTCGCCGCTGCCGCACTGATCTCGCCTCTGGCACAAATAACCCTAGTGTGGCTCGAACCCATGGACGGTGACAGCAGCAATCAGCTCAGGAAATTTTACCCCACACATTCAAAGAGCGCTTTTTAGTTATTCTGTGTTTGTAGTCAGAATTATTGGCACCCTTGATGAAAAAATTTTAATAAGTGAAATGGAATACTCTAAATGTATAACACACAAAGAGTGAAATTTCAACATACAGAGGCATTGTGGAGTCTTATAGTAAAAAAAATAATTAAAAAAAATAAATAAATGAATAGCTTGATTATTAGAGTGATTTCAAAATTATTGGCACCCTATAATCAATTTTAATATTTATATATGCCTACTTGAAGAACACTGAACCTATTCCTGTAATACAAACATGTGTCAAAGGTGTCAAACATTTTTTTTTTTTTTTTTTAAAAAGACTTGATAAAGGTTCTAATGAAGCCCACCAAATGAATTTGCAATCTAAATTAATTTTTCTTAATCTTGTCCGTATCTGAGCTGAAAGATTTTTTTTTTAAAGAAAGCAAAAAAAGAGAGAGGTAGTCTGAGATATTCCACTAGGGGGAGAACTAGAGCAATAAACTCATGGGCTTTTTCACACTTCTGTGGGGGGGGGATGCGGTTTTGGAGGTTTCTTTCAGAATGCGGAAGCGTACCTCGGGTGAGATAGTGAACAAACGAGAGCAAATACTTCAAATAATTCAAGCAAATACCTGCACTTGAGCTTTCACTCATTTCCCGCCACTGTGCTTGTGAGAAATGAATGGTTTTGTGATACTCACAGTGATGAGGTTGCGCAACTTGGAGGTGCGATGAGACGCAATCCATCACAAAAGAATCAACTAAGCTTTCTGAAATTGTCATCTTTAGGTTCATTTTTGCTCACCTCATCATCTTACTGTTTCTTTCATTTATACAATGGACTGGCATCTCGTTCGGGGCGTATTCCTGCCTCGTGCCTGGTGCTCCCGGGACAGGCTGAATTCATTCATGTTCATAAAGGGCGGCAATAATTTTGGAATAACTACGTTATGTAGTATCTTCTATAGATGGAGAATGTAGGGACTTGTCTCTGTTCTTTCTCTCTCTCTCTCTCTTTCTCTTTCTCTCTCTCTCTCTCTCTCTCTCTCTCTCTCTCTGTCTGATTCTCATTTTGAACACACTTTTGGATCGGGCTGATGACAGCCCCATGGTGCACTGCAGCATTCACTTGACACTCAAAGTGGTCACATGGATCCGGCGTGCTGTGAATTAGAAACACACACACACACACACACACACACACGGAGAGATGAGGTGTTCACGAGTTGGCTCGGAATGGGAATTAAAAATGTAAATGACCTGCCTTAATTAAAGAGTTGACAGTGACACTGCAGCTGCTGCTGACAGTGACGGATTGCTTTGAGCTTCGAGCCTCCTGAACACAGAAGGCCGTGTGTGTGTGTGTGTGTGGGTGTTTACAAGCATGTTTGCATTAAGCACACTTTAGGTATTCCTGGCATTCCGTAGCCTTTTTTCCGATGCCTCTAAAACAGCTTTTGAAGGACATGGACTTATTAACAGTCACCACCATTCCCTGGCTACTGAAGCTGTGCAGTCACTGAAAGTACATATAAGATTCCTGAAGACGAGATAGCTGTCAATCAAAGTGTCCACGCTTCCCTGTAACACTGTGAGCCTAAAGGACAATGAAAAGAAGTGAAGAAATGGACTGACTTTTACTTCACACATAAACAAGTCCTCAGACGCCTAATCAATATGTATATATTTCTGGTGTGTGTGTTCTTTCAGATATTACTCGGACATCGGTAAAATGCCTGCCATCAGCGACCAGGATATGAACGCTTACCTGGCCGAGCAATCCCGTATGCACATGAACGAGTTCAACACCATGAGCTCCCTCAGTGAGATCTATTCGTACGTGGGAAAATATGCAGAGGAGGTACGTGACTTACTTCAATAGCATATTAAACACTATTTAAAACGAGTATTCGACTTCAAATTCATCGCTGTTTATCAGTGTGTTTGCACTTCTGAGCTGCTGTAGGCCAGCTAGACCTAAAACTCCTACTTACAATATGCTCCGACTTACTGTTTGCTTATTCAGATTCGAATAATATAGTACAAACACAACTCCGCCTAGAGAGGGCCGTTCAACGGAAGTGGGTAAAGGATTGCATTCGTCAGAGAAGCAACTAATTGGTCCAGAGTGACTCTGAAGAAGATGGAGAGATCCACTGTGCGGAAAGCGGACAACCGTAGCATGAATAATCTATATGACATTTGCCTAAAGACATGTTGGAGAAACAGAAGAAAGATTCTCTTGTCTGTTGAGACCAAAACTTTTTGGCTTTGGCACAAAACATTACGGTTTACTGGAAACCCAACGCTGCTCATCCGTCTGAGAACAACAGTGAAGCATGGTGGCGATAGCATCGTGTTGAGCGTTACCACTGGCTGCTTGGTCGTTTCTCGTTCCCTGTTACTGACTTTTGATGGATGGCCTTCTCAAGGCAGAGTCGCAGTCATAGTCTGTAATAGTCTTAACATTTTTTAATAATAGATTTGGTCAGGTTCGATGGTTTTTCAGATATTCCCTTTCATGTGGTGTGTTATATACGTAGCTGTTTGTGAATGTAAAAAGTCTGCAAAGTTTCAAAAATCAAAGCGCACGACAACCGGAGTTATCGACTCCCAAAAGAAGGAATCGATTCTGAACGGCCGAATCGAGTCGTTAGTGATTCCAGACTTTACTTCCTGTACTAACCTACGTAGGTTTGTAACAATAAACCCCGCCTCTAGTCTTCATCGGCCGCTCGCTGACAGACGGAGCTGAAACTCGTTACGGTGGTGGGCGTTTCCTTTCTTTCCGACACACGCTGACAGCGTTAGACCAATCACAACAGACTGGGACGTCTGACCAATCACAGCAGAGTATGCTCTCTGAAAGGAGTTGTTTAGAAACGAATCCTTTAGAACGGATCATTTAAGGAGTCGTTTGTGAGCGCGTTAAAGGGTTTTTTGTCCTCGGATGCGTGTAAATCGCTAGAACAAAATTAGGCACGTTTCGAATCCATAATAGGTGCACTTTAAAGATGTTTGGACGGAGAAGAATGGGTTTATTCTCCGCTTCAAGTGCTAAACAGGTTTGTCTCCATGGCTCGAGTCATCCAGACCTTTGGAAGCAAGGAATTTTATATAGCTGGACTACATAAATTTGAGTTTAAGAGAATTACGAGTTCATTCTGTGCTGGGGTTAAATAGCAAGCTGTTCACTGTGGACCACATTTTCAGCGAATTCCCCCAAATCCCCAGTGTTTAATTGGCTTCTACTTGTGTCCAGCTGGACATAAACGAACACTGTAGGTGTTAATACAGCACTTTCGGTGCTAATCCAACACTGGGGAGTTTGCTGTGTGGTTCCGTTGGCACTGTCACAGCTAGTATATAGCTACAAACAAAACAAAACCAAACATTTAAGAATTTAGAGAAAGAATTATATACAGCGAGCTGGATTATTCTGTATTGCTGTCACTTTGGGGATAATGTGGCGTGTCGTTTCTTTTTATTTCTTTTTTTTTTTTTCCTTCGTTGTATGACTGACGTGGACTCTGATCTTCCGGCAGATTGTGTGCGCACTGGAGGAGGACGACGGTGCCAGGAAACAGAGACTGGCCTTCAAGCTGGAACAGGTGGTCGCCTTCATGAGCCTGGAGAGCTGAGGACCTCGTTTCCCAGAGCGCACTGGGACCGCCGTCAGAAAACTAGGGTGGAAAAAAAAAAAAAACCGAGCCGTGCCTGAGCACCTGTACATCTTCTGTTTTCTCGCAAACTTCATATCAACCAAGCAACCAAGAATCCGCATCACATTAACGCTCTGCTTCCTAGATGAATAGAAAACGGGCCAAGGAGCTGGAGACTGCTACGGTACCCATGATGCAACAGGGTCGGAGGGAGGGTTTGGGTCTCTGGATGTGCTGCCTGCGAAAAAAAAACCCTCTCTCCTTCCCCTGGGAAAATGTTTTTTTTTTAAATAATAATGTTACGTTTATGTTGCCTTTAAAAATATAGCTGTTAAGCAAAGTGTTTCACATCCACAACGTTGGTGTTCTCGTTTTATTGACTTGGGTTGTGTGTGAAACTACGATAAGAGTCTAACTGTAGTACCAAAACACAGAAAGAACGCGCTTTTGGTACATTATCCGACCGGAAAAAACTTGAAGTCCGTCGAGTTTACAAGACAGAAAATGAGAGAGAGAAAAAAAAAAGACACACTGGGAACTTTCAGAGTTCATGGCACGTCTGGGACGCTGACTGTGTGTGACACGTTACCAAACTGGACCTTTGTTACGGAAACGAGCGCAAGGTAAAAAATATTACAGGTTTGCCTCTGATGAAAGCACACACACACTATCTTTCTCTCTCTCTCTCTCTCTCTCTCTCCCTCACACACACACACACACACACACACACACCTTAGTCCAGCTGTGAGGGCTTCCTCTGGGCTTTTTTCGGGTGAGGTTTAAGGATCATCGTCCTCTAAAACAAGCACACGTTCTGTAGCTGCCTCAGATTCATAACCTCTACTAGAATTAGTCTGATACTGGGATTGTTGTGTCGTGCGTAAGAAACGAGTCGTTCACTGCCACAGAGTTCGCAGTTACACAAATTACATGAGGAATGAAAAAGAAAAAAGAAGAAGAAAAAAAACCAAAGGAGATGATGTGATGAAGGTGCACTTTTTATTTAGGTGGCAGAAACCCAGACACGCAACCAAAGGTCTTTCTGCTATCTGTTCCTCGGGGAAAAAAAAAAAAACGTCCTCGTTGGCAAGACTTCGTTGTTCGTACAGTACACGTGAGGAAGCCATGTAAAGTGGACACTTCTTTGGCGGCATCCTCAGCTGGGGAAAATCCCCCGAATGGCAACCTGTGACAGAGACTCTGAAACGATGGACTGAAGAAAAAAAAAGAAAAACAAGAAGTGATAGAAACCTCTGAAGCACCGTTCTGTCCTTCAGCCTCTGACCTTTGACCTTTCTTTTGCCTTGACAGAGTGCTCCATGTGGTGATTTGAGACCAATGTGTGGAGATCCACCTTTGGGTACTTTATCGGCTTTTTTTTAAGCGCATGTACTTCGATTTAAACTTGATTAAAAATGAAAATAAAAAAAAAAATTTTAAAAAAACAACACACACACACACACACACACACACACACACACACACACAACGGAACCTTAGAGAAAAATAAGCCTTGTTAAAAAGATGATGTGGATGTGTTCTTTTCTTTCTTTTGCTTGGAAGAACAAGACAGGGAGATGAAGAAAAAAAATTTAAAAACATTTTAAAAAGCGACCATCTAAAGCCACAACTTCTGTTAAGGTGGAATCTTTATCCGACTCAGCCGGTCATCCTCATGTTTTCGTGAAAGTGTTAAATAAACAGTTATACTACTGATAATAAGATCGATACCGTAATCGAGTATAGTATATTATACCCTTTGCATGTTGACCTATTTGGATGTTATGAAATGAAACTGCCTTGCAATCGAAGCTATTTATCTGATACTACTAGGAACTTCTGAATTTTAAGAAAACTCTGTTTTGTTTAGATGATCAACAGTTAGACGTCACGTCAGCAATCATCTGTCATGAAGAAACGCCACAGTCCCTCAGGTAGATTATTTAGCCGTTAGCCGTTATCGTTCATGTTCGCGTTGAACAGCTGCACAATACACGTTACTGTTACTGCTGCACCATGAAAAACATGCAAATGCACCCTTTCGTTGTTTTTTTTGTTTTGTTTTGTTTATATATATATATATAAATATATAAATATATACTCCATCCCACATCGATTCCCTGACCAGGACTGTTTACTGGAATTTTTTTATCTTTTTTTTTTTTTTTTTTAAGTAGCTATTTTTAATTTTGTGGTGCTTCACTCTTAGAAAAAAAAAGAAAAAAGATTTGGATGGTTGTTATGTCGTTCGGTTCAATTCAAAAAGCTTATCGTCATTATTCTGTTAAAAATACTGTCATACAAAACATTACGATAAATATACAGTAAGTGCTGGTACAAGAGAACAACACAAGTGCAACCAAGACAGATGTAAGGCAATTATTGCACTTGTGACAAAGGTTCTCAAAAAGGTTCTCGTCTGGAACCCTTCCTGATACTGCTGTAGGGTTCTACACGGAACCGTTCATACACGGACCGAAGAATTCCTAAGGCTGATTTCACACTTGACGGTCTGTTTGTTTGTTTGTTTTTTCCTCGGTTGCATTCTCACAGTCTCTATGCTTCTGCAGGAAGCGGCCATTTTGTAAAAAAAACAAAAACAACAAAAAAAAACACTTAAATAAATGCACTGTTGCTTACATTTTATTGGTCGCAGCAAAGCTTACACGGCTGAAAGAAGTTAAACGTTTAAAGAGTAACGAGTGACATCAAGCACTTTTTTTCTTTTTTTTTTCTTTTTTAACCTCCTGACCAATCAGGTCGCACGTTGGGGGGACAAAAATAAACATCAAGGACAAAGCGCTGGGAAAAATGACTGTTGGTAGTGAGGAGATTTGCATACGACGTGTTGAATTGAAAATATTTTGTCGCCGGTTTTCCGGTTAAAAATGTAAACGTGTTTAGGTTTAGGACCTTCCCTGATGTACATGACGTGACCTTCGTTTACCTGTGGCTGCATACGGTGAAGCCGCAACAAGCAGCTCAAACTCTGGTGATGTTCTGCCTCTGAATCTACAGCAAAGGCAAACAACCTCCTCGTCACCAGAGTTCAGCATCTGTTAGCTCAAACCTAATCTGGAGAGCAAGTTACGTACGACAGTTACGTAGCTGATACTAGCTAGGCCTGGGAGGAGCGTTGCTATGGTTACAGTTTTCATATCAGACACAGAAAACGGTATAAAAACAGCCTCAAGGCCTAAAGATGTAACCTTTCATTTCAATCAATATCACGAATATAGTCTAATTTATCTAATATTTTTCATTATGAGATTACGATGAAATAAATCTGAGACGATTATTCTTCTTACTTCCGTTCGGATTTCTTTCAAGCTTGTAACATCTTGTTTTTTTTATTGCAGATAATTGTGCTTCTTTTTCAGAAATAAAGGATTCAAATAAGCGAAGTTATCCGACGATAAAACAAGTTTATAAATGAGTGAAAATGTCTAGAAATAAAGCTTAACATTCGTGTATTTCTTTTAGTTTTATTTTAATCACACACTGTAAAACCAGATAAAATACACTTAAATATAAAAAAAAATAAATGTAACTTAAACTTGTTATATTTAAGTGTATTCGGCTTAAAGAAATTGATTTATCAACTTATTTTGAGGTAATTAATTTCCTCACATTTTTTGAGTTAAATGAACTTATCCGGTTTTACAGTGCATAATGAGATATTTTTGATCAATTTGACCATACCCAAGATATTTTTCTACATGGTAAGATTTACACTTTGGCGTGCTCAACTGGGTTTTTTTTTTTTTTTTCTAAGAGTGCACTGGTTATAGTAAAGCACCAGATGAATGTAAATACTGTAGGTCCTGATTGACTTTGCCTAGAAACGTAGTTGAGTTTTCATTTGGTTTGTAATTCTGTTTTGTTCCTGTGACTGGTTTGAGCTCTGGTCTAAAGTGTCTTGAAGAGTCACTGAAACACACAGGGGTATCAGGAGGCAGAGCTCCGATGTCCTGATGTAAAAATATCCGGCAAGCAGTCCTGCTTTACATTTTGACGCACCGTAAACGATGTGAAACTCACGAGTTCTGAAACTCAGCCCGTGCCGATTCCGATCCTTCAGTCCCAAGCGAGAGGAGGATTCGGATTAACCGTCAGTCACAGTATTAGGATGAAAAACCACTCGAATCCGTTCGAAAGAAAGCGACTGCCTCCGTGATACGCCTGTGTCCTGTTTTTTCTATCCATCTTTTATGTACTGCCACGTGTCGTTGGCTGAACCCCAGCCTTCTGTCTGTCTGTCTGTCTGTCTGTCTGTCTGTAACGGACCTGATAAAGCTTCCACCTTTAACATTTTGTAAGACTTAAAAATGTCCTTCTAGCTCAGTGTTATAGCAGGTGTTTCAGAAACCCGTTAGAAAAGACTTTTACTATTTCCATATCGGATGAGAGATAACAGAATTATCCTAACAGCAAGATGAGGAGGACGAGGAGGAGGAGGAGAAGTGAGACGGGCGGAAAGGCGAGCTTCTCTAACTTTGTTATAATTAATTGTATACCTGTGTATGTAAATATAATGCATTCCTATTTTGCAGTCAAGGACAAAATACTATTTGTAAAATAGAATAAACTTTATTATGAAAAATGCGTCTTTTGTTTAAGTGTGTATCTTTTATTGTGTCCACAAGCTTCAGCATGCTGAATTTCAAATGAGATGACACCCTTCACCAGACAAAGGACAGAGCTTCCACTGTTACAAAGCACTGACACTGGAGACTCCTTCCTAAAATAAATAAAATAATAAATGCCTCCTTACAGAAAACTTCACTATATCTGTATCAACGATGACACGATTTTAAGCGTCCCTGTGTAATTTGTTTCGGTAACACTACCTGTTACATGAAGGCCAAATGAATAAAGACTTATGAATGCGTTCTTAACATGTTATAAGGTATTCATCATCGTTATAACTGCTTAAGAAAAGGCATTGTTTAAAGACGTGCATCATAAGTAGTGCTTATAACGTGTTATCTTCTCATAATGCACTCTGAAACCTGGGGCTTGGGGACTTCTTAACATAAAAATAAAATAAAGGCTACTTATCATGCATTCTGTTCAAATTTTGTTCATGAATCATAACCATTACTATTAACTGTTATGCATTGTCATATATAATTAAAATGACGTATAAGGCCTTGTGAGTGGCGTGTTTCTATAGAGATGATAATGTATTAGGACGAGTGCATTAATAATGAATATTAAACCGTATTGATTACAGCGGGAACTACTGCCAGAGCTGCTGTCATAGGAAATGAATCAACACCTTCTGATCAATCAGATTTGAGCACTCAAGACTCGCTGCAGTGTAAAAGTATGGCTAGAGTTTGTTTTTAATATACTAGCATGTTAGAGTATACTTGGAGAGAAGTACACCAGGTAATTATTAGTCGTCTTTTAAATGCACTAATAATAATATTATTGTTATCAAACTTATTTCTGAATAATGAACGTTAAGGTCTACTTACAATAGATTGTGTTCATATTTTTTTTGGGAGGGGAGGAAAAAAGTTTTTAAAACCTCTAGATTGGTGTCCATCATGTGATTGGGGTAGAACTAAGGACTTTTTTAAGTGTACTTGGAATATTAGTGTGTGAATTGTAAATAATTAATGATAATGATAACGAGTCTTTATTAGTCACATATACAGTAGAGCACAGTGAAATTGTTTTCTTCGCATACCCCAGCATGTTAGGAAGTTGGGGTCAGAGTGCAGGGTCAGCCATGATACAGCGCCCCCTGGAGCAGAGAGGGTTAAGGGTCTTGCTCAAGGGCCCAACAGTGGCAGCTTGGCAGTGCTGGGGCTTGAACCCCTGACCTTCCGATCAGTAACCCAGAGACTTAACTGCTAAGCCCACCGCTGCCATTATATTAAGATATATTTACTTGCTATGATATCTTTTGTTTTTTTGTTGCAGTGAGACCCATTAACAACCGTTAATCTGAACGACCCAATTAACAGATATAGAAATACATGAGCAGTTAAAACTATAAGGACGTTAACAAGACTTTTTTTTTTTTTTTTAATGTCTGACAGATGATGCATGAGATGATCCATAGTCCTTCTGAGAGCACTAAGACTCACCACGCCTCACTTGAACTAACATTAAAATCACATGATCTGTGATCAAATGAAACCAAAAACTCGATGATCAAACTTCTCACCAATTTGTTTACCTGCCATTTCCCACCCACCAGCCATCTCTTCAATATCACACGTCAGCTACCAATCTGGGAGGGTGAAGGTTAACACGTGCTTCCTCTGAGACACGTGAAGCCAGCCAACCACGTCTTTTCGAACTGCTGCTCGTGCTGCATCATGGGGCAGAGTAACACACTCAGAGGAAAGTGCTATCCGTGCTCTTCCTCACACTTGGGCTCACGGACGCCCGTGATTGACAAGTATCACTGTGATTGACAGGAGAGAGAGAGAGAGAGAGAGAGAGAGAGAGAGAGAGAGTATGCCCCTCCCACACAGAGAGAGCACAGATAATTTTGCTCTCTTGACTCCAGGTCCAGGTTGGGGTATGTTTGGTGAAAAAAGCAGACTGTACTCTGGGAAAACTTCCTGCGTCTACTGTAAAACATGGCGGTGGATCAGAGCTACATTAAGACTTTTCTGCAGCACGTGTGAAAATTGACACCATCATGAATACGGTAACGTCATAAAGAACAGTCCAAAAAACTGCTTGCCTCTGACAAGAGATTAAGTCTGGGCCATGTATTATACACAACCAGTAATGATAGATAAACAAAATGACACGAAATAAACAGTTCTGAGATATAAAATCAGTGGGTTTTTTTTTTTTTAGCTATGACCATTGAACACTCGGCGTGACCTGAAAGCACAAACCCAAGAATATAAAAGAGTTTGAAATATTCTGTATGGAGAAGCACTCCAAGGTCCTCTACAAGTGTCTCCAACCTTGTTAGACTTCACAGGAAGTGACTCGCTGCGGTTATTTTCTCCTGAAAACATTTCACTAAATATTTATTTTAGGTGATAACTTGGAAACTGGTGTTTTGGAGGGAAAAAATAATTGTTTTGCTTAGAAAAAACATGACTTATTCCAGTATATATAGTGTTCCTTATACTTTAAGCTCAAAATATCACACATTGTAGATTATGTATTTCAAATATGGATTACAAAAGACATATTTATACTCGACATATTATTATTATTATTATTATTATTATTATTATTATTATTATTATTATTATTGTCAGGGTGCACGATGACTTGGTGCTTAGCACATTCGCCTCACATTCAGCCCCCCGTGCTGTGGGGGTTTCCTCCGGGTATTCTGGTTTCCTCCCCCAGTCCAAAGACATGCATGGTAGGCTGATTGACATGTCTAAAGTGTCCGTAGAGTATGAATGGGTGCGTGAATGTGTGTATGATAATGCCCTGTGATGGACTGGCATCCCATCCAGGGTGTACCCCGCCTTGGGCCCCATCCTCTCTAGGATAGACTCCAGTTTCCCTGCAACCCTGAAGGATAAGTCGTATGGAAAATGGATGGATGGGGTTTTGTTTTGTTTTGGGTTTTTTTTGGTGAGCGTGTATTTCAGACATATAACAAACTAGTATTTCCCTGGTAACTGGAATTTAATTCACATTTGAAGAGGTTGAGCCGTTAGCAGTGACTTGTCCTAGTCTTTACACGTCACTGAGCTCTAAAAGTTGCCCATAAATTGGGAAAGCTATCAGCCGAGTCAAAAGCAAAACCTTTCGAGGAGTCAAATTTAAAGGAAATTAATATTTTCAACTATATTTGTTGCTTAACGTACTGTGAAGATCAGTTTAAAGGAAAAATTAGCTTTAACCTTTTCATTAAGTCCTCAGAATAATGTATGCAGGATACATGAAGGGTTTAAGAAGCATTTCTAAATAGTGGGTATCTGTCGCCCTCTGGTGGATACTCTCAATACAACAAACAGAATTAGGATAATGAGGTAATAAGGCATGGACTTAGCCACGGAAAATTCTGTGATGTCCTGACACACTTTTCAAATGAAAAATGTGTCTACTGAATTCCACCAGTTCCTACTTTTTTTTGAAGGCTACAAAGAACAAAATGAAGCACTTCATTTACACTGCAGTATATGGCCAAATGTATGTGGACACCTGAGCATCACACCCATATGTGCTTCTTCCCCAAACTGTAGCCACAAAGTTTGAAGCACACAATTATCTAGAATGTCTTTGTATGCTGTAGCATTACAATTTCCCTTCACTAGAGCTAAGAGGTCAAACCTGTTCCAGCATGACAACGCCCTGTGCACAAAGTGAGATCCATAAAGACATGGTGTGTTGGACTGGAAGAACTCGAGTGTCCTGCACAGAGCCCTGACCTCAACCCCACTGAACACCTTTGGGATGAACTGGAACACCGACTGCAGACCTGGGGGCTTCCTCACCCAACATCAGTGCCTGATCTCACTAATGATCTTGTAGCTGAATGATCACAAATCCCCAGCCACCTCCAAAATCTAGTGCAAAGCCTTCCGAGAAGAGTGGAGGTTATTATAACAGCAAACAGGAACTAAATCTGGAATGGGATGCTCAACAACATATATGAGTGTGATGGCGAGGTGTCCACATACTTTTCGCTTATATACTGTAGTAGGCTTCAAAGTGAAACACTAAAATATTCGGACAGCTTTCTTGTATTGGAACATGTAAAACATTATCATAAATCCAGAAAAAAACGTACATTTAGGGACCAAATCTGAAAGGAATAAAACATTAGGAGACAAAAATAATCAAAAATTTCATTAATAGGACATCTATTTTTTGAAGAAAACCATTCAATCCAGTACGGGTCATTTTGACCCCCTTTATGCATTCGTGAAGGTTTATTTGGTTCATGCATTGTAGGGTTAAATATCAAAAATCTCAAAGGTGTGCATCATACCTGACACCTAGTCGAACACTTTACAGTTGGTTGTGTGACTGTACATCATTCCCTTCAAATGCTATTGAGCTTTAAATAATGGTATATTTTGTGTATGGGCCCATATGTGTGAGATACATGCCAATATTTACATATGATTTAATAGTTTATTTTAATAAATATCAGAAATCTAAAAGGTGTGCATCATACCTGACATTTAGATGAACCCTTTATAGTTGGTTGTGAGACTGTACATCATTCCTTCAAATGCTACTGAGCTTTAAATAATGGTATATTTGGTGTATGGGCCCATTCTGTAGTGAAATTCATATCTAATTTACATGTTATTTAATAGCTCATTTTAATTAATATCAAAAATCTAAGGTGAGCATTATAGCTGACACCTAGATGAACACTTTACAGTTGGTTATATGACTGTAAGTCATTCCCTTCAAATGCTATTGAAGTTAGAAACGTGTTTAACAATGGCGTATGTAACTTTAGAGACGGTCCCTTAATTTCAGCATATCCGAGAATATCGGACATCCAACTTCAAACCAACTTTATTCCAGTGTTTTATACTTTATCCACCTCTTGTGGTGATGAAGAAACATCTGCAAAGCCCAGGACGCATTAAATGGCTTCTTGATTCAAACATTTCGAAGTGCAAAACCTTTATTTTGAAAATTTAAAAGCCTCCCTGACTCGTTTCTGTGGCCATGTTGGTGGGGGGGGAGAAATGAAGAATAGTTTCTGCCTTCACAGTCAAGCCGCAGCGGATGGAGCTACGTCCGTGAAGAATAGGACGCGTTTTTTGTTTAAAATGCGTTGTTTTGCACGTAAAGAAAGTGCGTTTTATGTTTTAACTACAAACTATTCCATGATTTGATTTCGTCCTTGCCAAATATGTCGGCCGTGGAGGATGCACAGAGCCCGGAGCAGCTGAATAAATTTGAGAAACTGTCAGGGAGTCCTCCGTTCCGAGTGGCAGGTCAGTGGAGGGAAAAAACAACAAACAACAACACACAATAAAACGACGCCGAGTTGGCTGACATTCTTCTTATAATACTGTAGCACAACTTAAATAAATAAATAACCGTCACACTGAAAACGCTTTAAAAATGTGTGTGTGTGTTGTGTCATGGTAAATTAGCTTAGCTTATGTTTGCTAAGTTAGCTGTTTGGCTAGCTGGCTAGTTATTATTGAGTGCTTGTTGTTGCTAGCTAGCTAGCTAGCTATCTTACGTTAGCTAAGTTGACTAGGTAGAAAAAAGAGGACTTGATACATTATTTTTATATATATATATATATATATATATATATATATATATATATATTATGTAAGTGATAATCTGGTAGTAAACGTTAATACTTAAACCACCAATTCGTGTGTAGCTAGTTAGTTAGTTAGTTAGTAGTCGCTAATACTAGTCAACCTAGTTAGCTAGCGGTTCTGTGTTTGTGCGCGCGCCCTGACCTCTGTAAGGCTGAAAGGTTCCTGTCAGGAAAATGTTCTCCTTCTGTGTGTGTTTATATTGTTGTGGTTTGTTTTAACAAAATAATTCTATATTTTGCAAACTCACACCACTTGTGAAATCCCACATGAGACAGGAAGCTTTAAAATAATGATTTTGACCTTCATGAGAGAATGAATGTTTTAATAGCTGAATAATTGAGTGATATAATGATCCTCATTCAACTTTCATATGACCTGTTGTTTTGTTTTTTGTTTTGTTTTTTGCTTTACTTTAATAATAAACACTAAACACTTATATTCGCTCATCTCTAACAGGTTTTGTTTTGTGTGTGTACGAATAATCTCAACCAGGGGGGAAAAGAAATTCAAGTGTGACTACGTGAAAACTATGCAAACACACTGAAGGATGTTGAGGCAGGATGCAAATTCAGCGTCAGTCCTGGAAAATGTTTGGATTTTACATGGATACTGTTTGAATAAATGTCATAAAAATGGTTGTTGTGAAAGATAAATACGCAGTTGTACGTCACTGACGATAAGAGAGGCTGATATTTTACGGTAGGGGTGATCGATAGAGAGACAAACATCAGGGTATTTATTTGAAGAGATTTCTACGATACACGATATGAGTCACGTGTAGACTTGTGGCGTAACGAACGAGCTGGCGATTCGGATCGCTGTATCGATTTAAAAGGCGACGATCGTACCTCGATTCTTATCGGTTATCATTTATTATGAATCAGTTATCATCAAAACTGGACAGACGATGTGTATGTTTACATGGACAGCAGTAATCTAATTATTGACCTTATTCTGAATAAGACGTATAATAATCTGATTAAAGTGTTTACATGAGTCGCTTTTAGAATATTCCTTTCATGTTCCTGTTTTGCATGTTATAGAACAGAGTTCGATTAACAGCACACGTCATTACGTCCCCACCAGAATTTCACGTATCGACATACAGTTGGTCTTCGTTATGGTACCGTATACAGTTTTGGGTGTTTAATTTTACGAACGTTTCGAGTGCGGTTAATTATTTGTCATGCTATACGTGCAGATAGATGACTGCTTGAAGCCGTGGGCTGCGTCCCAAACCGTGTACTTACCTACTATATTGTAGCTGAGATACGTGTATTTCTCCTACTATATAGCAGGTAAATACACGGTTTGGGACGCAGCCGTGCTCTCTTGTTTGGCGTCAAACGGTTGAGCGCTGCCGTGTGTGTACGTGTCCTGTCACAAAATGTGGTGAAAACTCCCACACGACGTTAATAGTGTGATTAAGGTGTGTACATGTCTGTAATACACGTCGGTAATGCGACTAAAACAGGAATACTCCACATGTCTTAATTCCATTTGTGTTTACTTCGAGTATGACTTTAGTCGGATTAAGGTCATCAATAATCGCACTTTACATGCTAGATTCTTAATCAGAGTATCGTCTTAATCGGGTTAATATCGGAATATTGTTGTAGATGTAAATATACTGAATGTGTTCATTTGATTTAGCTGTAACACTGATACTTTTAAAATCATTTGTAAGTTAATGCTAGGCCTTCCCCTGATTCTGACTAATCAATCCGAGTCTATTAAATCTAATCGAATCATAGCAGATTCTTCATATCTTCAAATATCAAAATCATTACCTTAATAATCAAAATAGAGTTGTATCATGTTTACACCCCTAATATGTTTCCGAGTGAACTACCAGCAAAAAAAAATACTTGCTAGATTTGTCTACAAAATTCCAAAAAATTTACAATTTAAAAACAGTCCCTCCAGGATTTTGCAATAGCAGAAATGAATACAAAATCTTCGATTCAAGTGTGTCGAACGTGGGTACAGCTAAAAGGTCTCATTTACCAACAAACTTCACTGCGAAAGAGCATGCAATTGAAATTTGAAAAGAAAGAAAGAGCAATTGAAATTTCACCAATTCAGGTAGTTTTCCACCAAAAAAACAAACAAAAGCAAAATCAAGCATTTTTGGCCACAACAATCACAAAAGAACAATTAATTTTTCAATTAAATTTGTAACTGTTAATAGATAAAACATTTTATTACCAAAATACTGTGATATCTGATGTTCACAAAAGTGTCTCGTGACATAATTTATCACAATGTCAACGTTATATCGTCATATTGCCCGGCTCTACTTTATAGTTCATTTTTGATTATTTGTAAGCGGTATGTTTCTTAAGATACGTTCTCCTCACACCGCCAGGGTCGGAGGTTCGATTCCCGCCTCTGCCGTGTGTGTGTGTGTGGAGTTTGCATGTTCTTCCCGTGCTGAGGGGGTTTCCTCTGGGTACTCCAGTTTCCTCCCCCAGTCCAAAGACATGCATGGTAGGTCGATTGGCATGTCCAAAGTGTCCGTAAGTGTATGAATGGGTGTGTGATTGTGCCCTGTGATGGATTGGCACCCCGTCCAGGGTATACCCTGCCTTGTTCCCCATGCTCCCTGTGATAGGCTCCAGGTTCCCTGCGACCCAGTAAGGATAAGCGGTATAGAAAATGGATGGATGGATCTTTCTTAAGAAACTTTATGTAGTCTAAAAGCAGTTTCCCCCCCTAGTCCAATGGGATTGAACTAAGAATTGTGACGATCCAGCTACATAAAATTACTTGTTTACAAAGATCTAGAGAAGTTGGTTTTAAAGTAGGCAGCATGATTTCTGCCGGCTTTTAAGATTACTTATTCTCAGACTGTATAAGATCAGTAAACCAATAAACCCTTGGACAAATGTTATACAGACTGTGTAATGATACGAGTTCTCAGTGCCAGATTATACAACACAGAAAACATTCATTCGTTTTTTTCCCCGTCCATTAGCCTGTTTCGGTTGCAGTTCTCCATCGCCATAATTACATTTCAGAGTAAACTTATACTTCTCGGTCCTAACTGTCTTTAAACATTCTGTTTCCATCGTCAAATTTTTCATAAAGCATGTTTTTAAATGAAAAATCCCTATTGATGTAGATGTCTGTCTACATGGAAACATAACCTCAGAGATAAAGAGAAACACACACCTCAGGCCAATGTATCGTTTCTAACAAATGTTATTAAAAGTGCATTTCCCAACAAAATGTAAACAATTATTTATAAATTGAAAACATTGATTTGTCTTAGTAAAAAATTTAGTTGTAACTACGAAGTTAATTAAGACTCAAAAACTCCATTTTTGACCGTTTTGATTATATATGGTGGTATGTCCTTGGCCGTGTAAAATGTCACAGCGTCAGTGATGTTTTTCCAGCGCTTACGTGTTTTCTCGTAAGTAATGCTTTTTTCCAAAGTATTTGATTACGCTGTTTGTGGCTGCACGGCTGTTCATGTCCATTGTCTGTGTTATGTGGATTTTGCCTCACACTTTGGGGTGTTTTCTTGGTGGTTAAACAAATTTGTCGTGTTTCTTCAACATGCCAATCTTGCCTTCGCATATTTCGTAAATATCCATGGTTTGTGCCGTGTTCATTCCATGTTTAATTTTTATGCCTCAACTCCTCCATTTTGTCCGCCATGTTAAACAAATTGAGGAGAAAATATAATGATCTAAGGGGTACCACATCTGAGCGCACCATTTAGAGCGCACCTGACAAAATGAGTTTAGTAACACGATACCCACTGTCTCTCTGTTTTAAAAGAAAAAAAAAATTTGTTTTTAATCATTCACGATCTAAGATCATCATATTGCCAACCCCTATTTTCATCCAAACCACATTTCGCCAGTTAAAGACCCCTTTCCACTTGATTGAAAGTAACTTGGTTGAGTATCTCTGTGTATAATGATACTGTGAGAGTAGGAGGAGTTTCTCTGGAGGATGCGGTGGTGTTGTTCGATAAATACTACTCGAAATATACCTTGAGAGGAAATAATGAAACCGGCAGAGTATTATTTGGTGCTGCCGCTCGTCTTCCTCACGTTGTAAACTACGTAGCATGAGAAGCAGTGAGTCTGTCAGCCTGAAGCAATGGCATCGATCAAGCCGGTGGTGCCAATACTTTTGCAGCGTTTGACTAAAGCTCGTAACTTGGAATTTTATGACTAAGTTGGCAAAGTCTCCTCAGCACCAAGTTCAGCATATGACGTCACGTCAAACATGGCCGCTCACCCCGTCAACAGTTAAATAAGTAAATAAAATCACTTCGCTTCTTTAAACGAGTTTATACATCAACCAGCGTAGACGTGTTAGTTTGTTAAATCTACAACACTGACTGTGAAGTTCACTGTTTTTTTTTGTTTTGTTTTGTTTTTTGAGAAAGTAAATACACCATAAACTCACGATCATTAATGTTAGCTTGTTGCTAACATAATTCACGCTTTCATGGAGGCGTCCATGTTTTTTCCCCCTCCAGTTTCTACCCCGCTGTATTAAATCTTCATGGAGAGAAAGATAAGAGATGAAAGAGCGACGAGTCATGCGTTGTCTGTGTCTTCATTTTAAATGTATATGGTGGAAAGGGTTTGGGATTTGGTCTAAACGCAAGATGGAAGTTGTTACATAGAGCGTCAAGTACAAAATCGAGCTAAATAAACAGACAAGAAAATGTTATTAAAAGGAATTTTTAGTAATAGGTTAATCTGCTGAAACGTTGGCAGTCAGTTGTTACAGAACAAGTCAGACATGTTCAGGATGATTCTCTGATGATTGTGTTGATGATTTGATGTTGCTAGCTCTGTTCCTATGTCCCCGGTTTGGTATTCTTTGTATCCTGATAAATAAATAAATAAATAAATAAATAAAAGAGCAACCAAATCTAGTAAATCAGTTTCTCCGGGATTTTGCGATCGCAAAAAAGAACGCAAAATCATGCAAACTCAATCGCGCAATATTCGCAGGAGCTTCAAAATTACTGCAGATTTTCAGCAGATTCGGGCCAAGACGTGTCATGTGACATCATCGCAACGCACCTTCAGCCAAAGCCCTCTTCGATTCACGCGTGTCGAGCATGAGTACAGCTAAAAGGTCTCGTTTAGTTTAGTTTAACTTTATTGTCCATTCTGTTTGTCACAGAGCGGAAATTTGTCTTCGACGCTGGTATCATACGTGCATCCATAAATACGTTCGCATAGATACTTAAACATTGACACAAATACAGACTTGGGTAAAATTACACTTACTACATAAGGAACATCCCACAAAACAACAACAAAAAAAATCGACAAACATCACAGATTGCAATTTTGCCAATTCAAGTCGTTTTCCAGCAAGATAAAGCACAAACTCCGCAAGTTACATCACAAATTTTGAAAAAAAAAAACGAGCATTTTTGGCCGCAACGATCACAAAATTCTCTGCGAAATCCTGTACAGACCGAGTATGTGTACTTATGCCGCTTTTCCACCGCGGGAACTTTCCCCAGGAACTAGGGACTGTTGGAGGCCCTCGTTGCGTTTCCTCCGCTGGGACCAGGGTCTAAATTAAGTTCCAGGTAAAATATTTAGCCCTCGCGAAGTCCCTACTTGGGAGGTGGTACTTTTTCAAAAGCCAGGAACTTTTGGGGGCGGGACTTGGCTGCTGAACATGCTGATTGGTTGAGCACATGCGGCATTATTTATTTTTTAACCACCTTTTTTAAAAAAAAATAAAAGTCTGTTGCAATAACAGTTGTTTATTGCGATTCGAATCAACACAATGGAGTTTCTTAAGAAATATGATCGTTGGACTGACGACGACGAGGTTCAGGCCTTAATAAGTATTTATGCCGAGGCTGGAATACAGCAGGAACTGGAAACGGCGACCCGCAATGAAAAAGTATACTTAAAAATATCAAGTGTGTTAACCGAGCTGGGCGTTGTTCATACAGGAAACTAGTGCAGAGAGAAGCTCATGAATGCGCACGTTCATCTCCGTCATCTCAGCAATAGCCGATCAAATCCGTTTGCTTACTTTAAGTCTAGCGTTACGAGGATTCCAAGTTCGCTTTACTTCCACTGCTCGTCTCTTCTCAAGCGTTTTCTCAATTTCCTCTTTAGCAAAGCAGTACATCACGATCAACAGCAGCTCGGATCTCCTCCATGCTTGCTGTTGTTGCGGTGTCGTTATCAAATTTCAGAAAACAGAGTTCTTTCGCTCCTTGACCGGGAATCGAACCCGGGCTGCGACAGCCAGAGCGCCAGATCCTAACCTCTAGACCACCAGTTTAATTGCAGCAAACTCTTCTTTTTTTGTTTTGTTACTGTTCAAAGGTTTGTCTTCCAATCAGAGCCTGCGATGTGTTTTTATGAGCCAAGTAAACATTTTAAATCATTACATCATTAAAATCAGCTTACTTCAATAATCAGTTTGATTATAGCGTACTTCGAGGCTTCATATCCTTGCCAAGGGCTCGTCTCGCGCAGTCGTACGTCACTGGACCGATTTTTTTTTCCTTATCTTCACGGTACTTTAGACCGCGATGGAAACGCAGACAACAAAGGTCTGGAGGTAGCGAACGGTCCCTTGAGGGGAAAAAAATGTTCCTGGGATTCATTTCGGTATTGATCACTTGGCAACCGCAATGACAAAATATGCGTACACGGTCATGCTACAAGCGTACTTCTAGGTGCAGCAGGCTGAGTGTCCTTACACGCTGAATTGTAATCCGATGTAATCACGTGTAATCCGATCCGCTGATGTGTTGTAAGCCAGTAGAGTGTGTGATGATGACTGACACAATGCAAAACACCACCATCGTGCTTGTAACACATTTTGCATAACTTACCTAGATACTACGTGATCTGTATCAAACCTCGGACGTTAGCGTCGCCTGTTAAATGGAATTGATACCGCTTTAAACACTCATTCATTTATTAATGATCGACACATCACGCTTTCTTTTTTTGTCAACGGCTTGTGTTTGGATATAATGTAATGAAACATCCGAGGGACACGTGTGTTCATGATCTCACGTACGTTATAGCAGCTGTAAACATTTCCTTACTTATCTACCCCTCTCTCTCTTTAAAAAAAAACCCACAGCTGTCATTTTATCGAGAAACTGTAATGCACAAACTTGTCTATCCTGAAGACTTTCCCATGCTGACGAGTTACAGCTGGAACTACGATCCGAGCCGCGTGATCATACACAAATAATGAACACCTTCTGACCAATCAGATTCAAGAATTCATCACGCATTTTATTTCACAGCATCTTCAGCAGTTTTATCATCTAACATGGTCATGTCAGGCTTTTTGTCCACTGTCTTGTAGCAATCTTCAATCCTCAGCATTGTTATTGATTTGTGATTTCTCTAGAATCACCAGCTCACGTTGTGACACTAACGTCGCACGTTCTTAACGCAGCACGTCTGCGACAGCTCTGGCGTTTAATTCAGTGCTGTGTTTTGGTGTCTGATCATCTTCTGTGAAATCTGTCGAGTGAAGAGAGATGACTTTGTGCTTGTTGTGTGCTAGACACCGTTCCTTATCGAGCTCTTAATTTGTATGAAACTCTTCATCAGCTCTCTTTTGTTCCAGTCGAGCCAGTCGGAGCCGTTCATTCTCAAACGAACAGCACATGTTGTCGTGTGGATGTACACTACCGGTCAAAAGTTTAGACACGCTCATATTTTATTTATCCCCTCCTCCCCCCACACACACATTTTATAATAATAACACCTATGGGAATTATGTTAAATCCAAAATAAATCTGAATAATTTAATATTTTAGCATCTTGAAAGTAGACGCCCTTTTTGCCGAGAATTTCCAGAAATGTATTCTTGGCGTTTTCTCGACCGATTTCTCGAGGAATTTCCCTGAGATGCTTTTTAAACAGTATTACAGGAGTTCACACCTACACTGGACACGTATCGGCTGCTTTTCGGAATATTTCACTCCGAGCCGTTTTTAAAAATAAATAAATAAATAAATAAATAAAATGTTAGTTTTCTAATGAAAGAAACGAATATGTCGGAACGGTTATATTTTTGTCTACGACACCGATTTCAAACATTTAATCACACACCTTCAGATCAAAAGCTTTTTAAGATCATGAGAAACATTTCAGTCGAGTGTCCACAAACTTTTGACCGATAGTGTATGTGTGTATGTTCTGTTTATTTTCTGCCATTGTCCTGCGTTGTTGTTGTTGTTGTTGTTGTTGTTTTTCATTTGTTTGTCTGATTTGCGGTGATTGTGGTGACAGGCTCTAAGAAGAAAGCTCGCTGGCTTCAGGCTCGACGAATCCTCGCTCAACCTTGCTCCAGCCTGCGGATCCCTAACAGGTTTTTAAGAGAAGGTGGGTAACGCGCCAGCCCTTGAATTGAACCCCACTTATCCTGAAAGCAGACTCGCGGGGAGGGTGTTGAATTTTCTCCCTGCCTCTGCGAGCTTCTCCCCCTCCGACCGTCTCTCTTTTGAGCTCTTAGCTTTTATCGTCGTGGTGCTGGATCAGGGCAGGATTGATCTATTTTTATTTATCTCTATATATGTGTGTGTGTGCGCGCGAGTGTTTTGTAAGTGTATAAGTACTCACACCTGCTTTATAAATCTAATGAGAGATGATTTATCATTTGCCTTACGATTTGCAAGGGTGTGGTTACTTGCTCATAGAGCGAGCTTCATTTTTGATCTGTGTTACCGTCCTTGTTCGTCATGTCACGATGAGTCCGTGTCACATTTTCACCACGGTGATTAATGAAATCACCGCTTTCTCTTCATTCCACAGCGTCTTCACCACAAACCTTCCCAGTCTAACGTCTTCGTCTGTTTTTGTCCACCCAGCCCCTTGAGAAAATGGCTCGAGGACCCTTGTATGTCGCTTGGCTGCTTACCCTTGTTAATAAGAGGGAGCCGCTCCGGCCTTGAATTTTGGTTCCGACAGCAAACCTGCCATCTAAAAACCTTTTTCCTTCAAACAGCTCCTGAAGCACTGAAAGCAGTCCTCTGATACGATCGTCAAGGGCTGGTCGAAGAGTCTGCAAGCAGTTCCCATTCTCAAAACCTCATCACTCTGTCTTCGTAGGTCTCAGAGCCCCCCCGGCACGGAGTGGACACCGCTGCGTCGCCGACAACACCAATTTATACGTGTTCGGTGGCTACAACCCGGATTTCGATGAGTCGGGCGGCTCGGAGAACGAGGATTACCCTCTTTTCAGGGAGCTCTGGAGGTATCACTTTGCAACAGGGACGTGGCAACAGATCCGCACAGAGGGCTATATGCCTACAGAGTTGGCCTCCATGTCAGGTAATTCATCAGCTCAGACTTTATCCTACCTGACGCACAGACGAGATTTATTTACGATTTGTGGTGTTGTTTTTTATGTATATATATATAGCTGTTTTGCACGGTAACAACCTGCTTGTGTTTGGCGGCACTGGAATCCCGTTTGGAGAAAACAACGGGAACGACGTTCACGTATGCAACGTCAAATACAAGAGGTGGTCGCTGCTGAACTGCAGAGGGAAGAAACCCAACCGAATATATGGACAGGTGAAAACAGTTCACACCGATGACACTTCAGTCATAAACTTGCACTACTCCAATGGCCATATTACAAAAACATCTTCACTCTGGGAAAACCCTGACACTGTCAGTTAAGATCCCATTCAGGACAAAAGCTGAATAGTTACAGAATAACAGTTCTTAATTTATTACGTTATCTCCTTCTGGGGCAGGTGATATGACCAAAATATCACTAGTGTTGTTTTAACTTTTTTCTAAAAAAAAGGAGGTTTTAACTGAGTTTAATGATGCTTTAATATCTTCAGAAATAAATTAACAATACAGAACTTGAACATCAAATCAGCCGCTTTCAAACGTTGCCGAACGTTGCCAAACCAAACGTCGCGAACCACAGCAGCACATGATCAACAGTTCCTTCAGTCGTGAAGAAAAAATGAGTAAATCAGGAACACCGTCTACGCTCTTAGGGCCGTGTTCAGACTTAGCGATTCATTGGTCCAAAAGCTACGTCAGTATTTGCTCTCGGAAAGTTAGGGGTATTCGGAAGCGGTTTATGTGCAGCTGCTTAAGTTCATGTTCTTATTATTGCAGATTACCTGCTTGTGTGTTTCACTTCCGGGGTTGCCAGATTTTTCTTGGAAAGTTTAGGGGTATTCAGAAAGGTTTTTCTTGAGTAGAAATGTATGAAGAGGGGGTGTAGACTGCCGCCTTTAAAGACGACCTTTAAGCCTCCCAAAACAAAGTCAGGGATATAAAAAAAAAATGCAGAATGAAAGATTACATTACATTACATTTAAGGCATTTGGCAGATGACGCCCTTATCCAGAGCGACTTGGTTATCTCATTTATACAGCAGAGCAGTTGAGGATTAAGGGCCTTGCTCAAGGGCCCAGCAGTGGCAGCTTGGTGGTGCTGGGATTTGAGCTCACGACCTCCCGATCAGAAGTCCTAAATAAGACTAATACGCTCATATCTATGAATGAGAAAATGGCGAGCGTTGAATTAAACATCTAATAGGAGTGAGTATGTTTGCTAATACATTGCTGCATTAATAGTCCTAGTTGTAATTCTTCTAAACTAATACTTAATATAGTTATAAACTAATAGTTAATTAATAGTCCTACTTTCATTCTTCAAAATAGTACTTGATCCAGCACATCCTATTATAGTACTCAACTGAGGTACTAAATCGAGGTCTTGAAATCGTTGTGTGTGTGTGGAATGTAGACTATTTTATCATATTTTTTAATTCGCCAATTTGAGTTGTCAAGTTATTAAAATAATTTGAATGTTTGTTTTATTTCGCTGCACTGTCGTATGAAGGAAATGTGTCCATCAGTTTATCATTTTCTCTCCGCTCTGATTAAGGACATCCAGCACCCTTAAAGGTGTGTGTGTGTTTGTTTGTTTTTATTTTGTCTTTCTGGTGGGAAACCGTAAAGGTTCTATGTAGAGTCCCTTTTGAGAAAAGATTTCCATCAAGAACCTTTAATTATTCAAATAATCAGTTGAAATGTACACATTGAAATGTACTATTGCTGTCGATTAACTTGCACACTGTGGTGTATGTACACACACACACACACACACACCACACGCACATCAATGGAAGCTCATTTTTCCAACGGATGAGAAAATATTATGCGCATTTATCTCGCAAGTGCGAGGTTTCACTGAGTTGTGAAATATTACTTCGCAGCTGAGAGATGTAAAGTCATAATTTTCACATCAACTCAGTTGATATGAAAATAAACTCGAGGTTAAATAAAGTCGCAATTAAGCGATATTAACTCGGAGTTGAGAAATGAGAAATTCTCATACGTGGTGAAAACGAGCTCCCGTGCACATCTCACTACATACATGTAATATATCTAATACAAAACTGATAATCTGCCATTTTCTTTTCCATTTTCTTATTGTAAATAGTAAACGAGCTGGGCTTTTTTTTGGTTTGTTTTTTTTCTGGTACAGGCAATGGCCATCATAAATGGCTTCCTGTATGTGTTTGGAGGAACGACAGGCTACATTTACAGCACAGATCTGCACAGACTGGACCTCACCACACGCGAGTGGATTCACCTCAAACCGTACAACCCTCCGGACGAACTGCCTGAGGAGCGGTGAGCGTTTGTTGTTCATTCTGGAGGTCAGAGTGCAGGTGGTGAATTGGGGACTACAGAGACAATTTCGATTGATTAAATGTCTGATTTATGTTTGTAATGTGCAAAGCAGCTTGGAAAGAAGGGGGAAAAAAGGGAGTGCTATGACGTCAGTAAATACAAAATACACAAAAAATGAAGGCGAAATTATTATGTTTTGCCTTTGTGGGGTACTGTGCTCCTTAAATGTTTACATTGCCAGCAGCCATAGCCACAATCACAGCTTACTCTATTGATTTTGGGTTGTGCGAGCAAAATTTGCCTGCGGAGACGATTACGCTTCCATCCCATGGTGACTGAGGTCATGTTGGGCGTAAAAGGTAATACTGACATAATGGATTTCTTCATTTTACAGTGTTTCATTGACTCAAAAACTAGCGATGTCTCATTACGATGTAATAATTTGTTTGATGTCATTTGAGATGATGCTACCCTTGCAGTATGTTACGTAGTAGAGGTCGACCGATAGTGGATTTTACCGATAACGGAGTTGGGCGGTACCTGCTGATAGTTTTTAAAGATTGTTACTGAGTAAAAACACAACACCCAGAGTAAAATATTGCTGAACTTTATTACAAAAAATAAACAGTACTGACTGTACCATGAAAATGTACTGTACTTTTTAAAGTGAAATAAATGCATAAATATGACTAATATGACTAATAATGAATATTAATAAATATGAAAATAAATAAATGATATACATCCAAACTGAACCAAAAAGTAACACTCCAAATAACATAAAAATAGAGACATCCAAAATGAACGATAAAAATAAAAACACTTCAAATAACATAACGAAATTGATGGTTTTTATTTCGCCTCTAGAGGCCGCTGTCGGTGTGGATTTTTTCCGATAATCAATCGGCAAAACCGATCAATCGGTCGACCTCTACGCTGGGTATTCTGCTAAAGTTAAAGCACAATCGCATTACAAACGTTTGAAGTCATTTGCCGTTGACTGGGAAACTGCTTCTACTTCCGGTTAGTAAAAAAAAAAAATTAGTGTTCCATTTGAGACGATACTACCCCTCTAAAATTTATACACTAGACGGTAGAGTATATAATGCATAGTGTAAGTGCATACTATGTCATTTGGGACACAACTTAAGTCTGTATTTGTAGTATTTTAGGGGAGTAAATTAGAGATCGACCGATATTGATTTTTGTTTACTTATAACGATACCGATTTATTTGCTTGTTTACGTGCCTGATAACTGTTATGCAGAACTGATTATTTATTTGTTATACTTCTGTTTTGACACAATGATAACTACACCACTGAACTAAACAAACCATTTTATTTATAACAGTTTTCTCAAGCTTTGATTATGTAAACAAACAGGTAATCCAAATAAAGCAAATAAAAAATAATTCTAACAAATCTAAAAAACAAACAGGTGCTGTGCTGCGATGGCTGTCCTGCATGCAATTCTCAAAATGTCCACAAGATGGCACCATTTATTGGAAGATCCATTATTACAAAACAGATATCCGATTATGGAAAAATGCTTAAATATCGGGACAAATATTGGTAAAACCGATTATCGTCGATCTCTAGAGTAATTCAACCACCCCTCTTCAAATGGTATAGTCTCAGTTTGCCTTCAGATACGATTCGAAGAATGGGAAGAATTTATTCAACACTGTGGCACAGTAGTTATTGATGGAAATGTTTTATGTACACAGTTTGGAGAGGTCTCTGAATTCGAATTGATCAGGATAATAAATTATCCCCAGTGATGATTAAGTTTATGTAATTAATTTGTTTTTGTTCAAAACATCAGCCTTAGAGCCGCAACAACTAATCGATAATAATCGATTATGAAAACCGTCAACGAATCTCATTATCAATTAGTTGTTCTGCGCGCGGCACATTTACTCATTACGATACTTCTGTTCCGAAAACACGCTTCGGAGAGTAAATGCTAAAGTTGTCGTAGATGACATATCACTCACACTATGCACTATGTACTCTACCGTCTCGTGCAGTGTGTCCAGGGACCCCTAGTGGTCAGTGGTGTAATTGCAGGGGGTCCGTAGGAAAGTTTTAAAAATGTTTAAATATTATTATATACGTTTTCGTTAAATATATCAAAATATATTCAAATGAGATGTTTTAAAATTAATCAATTTGGTTATTCATGTGCATTCACAAATATCACATTAGCTGAGCTGATGATCGTTCATTGATGGATTTATTTTAAATTCATTTACAAATGAAATTATAATTTGCAAAAACCTATGAGTGCTATACAAGTTCAAGTGTCGCATTGATGGATAAAATAAACAAAAGATAATTCAGAGAATCAAATTAAATGTCACACCATTTAATGAAATGTCATTGAACCTGGTATTTGCACCAATCCCTGGGGAATGACAGGTTCTACCAATCAACCAGGGATTGCTGGGACTGTAGAATTCAGTGCTTTTTGTGCATCCATAAAAATTAATGCATAAATATTAATATATATGAGTATTTATGTACTATTTTTTTAATAGATGGGGAAAAAAAAGCATGGAATTAAACTACAGTCCAAAATGAATAATATATATCCTGGTGTGTGTATTGGGTTCTTTTCAGTCGTATATAATTGGACAAAGAGTTGTGTAAAGTTTTAGTCTTAAGTTTATATTTGTAACACTGTTCGTTTATTTTATTTTAAATAAATGAAAAAATGGTACTGGAAATTTGCCCCCCCCCCCCCAATCTGATTAATCAAAGAAAATAATAATAATCGGCCAGTTAATCGATTATGAAAATAATCGTTAGTTGCAGTCCTAGTCAACATAATATACAACTAAGTTCACAAGATGTCACGCCAGACTCAAAGACTGAGAGGGGGAAACATTCCTACATCTAATGACTAGCCTTGACTGTGCCGTTTCAAACAGATACCGACATGAGATCGCACATGACGGACAGAGGATATACATCCTAGGAGGAGGAACCTCTTGGACATCCTACCCTTTAGACAAGGTACTTATTGGGATCATTGTCTTTGAGATATCTATGCACCTTCGTACATCCATCCATCGTTGGTTTTGAAATCGTTCCTTCTGCTTTCCTTTCAGATTCATGCATACAATCATGAAACAAATTGGTGGGAGGAGATCACAACGAAGCCCCATGAAAGAATAGGTTCGATCTGTTTTCTCCTGGGTTTATAATCTTCTTGTGGCAGGCCAGAGGTGTGTATTTTTATAACACTTTTTTTTCCCCCCCTCGGCGACAGGATACCCAGCTCCCAGGAGATGTCATAGTTGTGTCCAGATAAAAAATGGTAAGTCACAGCACATTCAGGTGGATCATGTTTTAGTGTCTGATGTATTTGTGTGTCTTTATCGATTGCTTGCTCTTTGTTCGTAGATGTATTTATATGTGGAGGTTATAACGGCGAGTTGATCCTGGACGATTTGTGGAAGATCAACCTGCAGACGTTCCAGTGGACTAAACTACCTGCGGTGATGCCCGAGCCGGCGTATTTCCACTGTGCTGCTGTCACACCGGTCTGTGCATCTCACACACATTTTATTTCTTAGATCAGAAACCAGGGCACTTATATGCTTTTTATTTTCCTATTGTAAAATACAAATGGCAGAGGTTTCTGGTAAAATAATAACTTCATTAGGTAAGAAATATCCCAATTTCTGACACTGATTTACGGGGAGAATTTAAGAAGACGTTATATTTTTACAGGAACAGAATTACATTGAAATTCTCACCTTAACACCTTACATTAATCATGATATTTAACACTGTTCACTCACTGCAATGTTGAATATTATTGCCAGTTATACATTTGAGTGGCTGCAGTGTTCATGGAGTGACCCATATCAGAGGTTTGATATCAGTATCTATATTGAGAAATTGGATTAGCAGATGGCTTTTTAATCAGAGATGTGCACTCGTTTATCTGAGATCTCTAATCACCTTGTAATAGTACTTCCTGTCTCTCTAACCTTCCCTCTGGCGTTGGTTCTTTAGGCCGGCTGTATGTACATCCACGGAGGCGTGGTGAACATCCACGAGAACAAGAGGACTGGCTCTCTGTTTAAGATCTGGCTGGTGGTACCGAGCCTGCTGGAGCTCTGCTGGGAAAAACTGCTCAAATCTTTCCCTCATCTGGCTCAGCTCTCGACATTGCAGCTACTTAACCTGGGCCTCACACAGGAACTCATCGAACGCTTAAAATGAGGACTAGCGGCCGTCGCGCGGTCGATTTTTGGAACCAGAGGACGGACGACACACTTGAGCCAGTGTCTGAAGATAAGGAATATGTCCTTATGATGTAGCCTGCCTTAAAACCAAAAACAGTGGGATGGCCGCTGCCTTTTCATGTCGTCCTTTTTTCTTTTTTCTTTTTTTAATTATTTAAAAAGATCAAGTAGAAAGTGGTCTTTCAGGTTCTCCGTCTCGACTCTCCGTTACTTTTGACCTACGCTGACTGCGGATGGGATGAACTCTGATTGCCTTCGGATACACGAGAGATGCAGCTCAAGGAAGGTTTTTATTTCTGCTGTAACTAAAGCTAAAGAAAGACAACGTCTCACTGAACATGTGCAATGCCAAACTGGATTGTGTAGCATAGCGGATAATTACTATGCTGATTAGGCTTACGTGAAATATTGTTCAGCAATCACACAAACACTGCTTTGAAATCCATCCTTTTTTTTCCCCTTGCGTTAATTTATTTCTACACGCACATCATATCGTCCTTGGGAATTTCCTCGTATTCCTTGTATTTTCCGTTCATTTGTCTCGTCTGAATCTTTATTCACTGTGAATAAGGTGCTCTTTAATTTACTTTTAAAGCTTTTAATAATAATAAAACACTTTTTTTTCTTCTTCTTCTCTCTGCCAAAACTGCACTCCCCTTATACAGCCTCTTAAATTATGTCATTAGATAGTTAAACTGATTCAGTGCCTTGTCAAGAGAGAACTAAAATGTGCTATATTTAATTCTCGAAAGTGTCGATAATATCATTTCAGCACTTTATGTTTTCAGCATTGAATGCTTTCAAAATTTTTTAAATGCTCCGATACCACATGATGCTGTGGGAGTGATTGGACGACACTAAATAAGCGTGATCTGGATGTATTTCATACTTAATTATCAAAGCATGCTGCTCTGCTCTTCACAATATCAAGAGGAGGAACCACAGCGTCTTCCTACTATACAAGTCACCTTATGTTTAAACATCTTATGGTGTTTAAACTGTATTGGTGGGCATGGTCATTAAATATAAGTGCAAAGGGTAGTTGTGGAGGAAAAAGGAGAGAGAGCACTGCACTTCAGCAAGCACTTCTCAAAGATAAAAACTGAGCGAAATAAATGTTCCATCACATCCCTGATTAATTGTTCAGTACTTAATCAGTTCAGTGTGAAGATCAGGATCAGTATGGAGGAGTAGCAAACAGCATGCACTCATACAAGAAATGTTATCGATGCATCTCTAATCATCATTTCATTTAGTAATATGTTTAAATAGGCAAATACGTCAACTAGTTTGATATTAAGCTCTACACGTAGAACCGGAGCCTAAGATTGTACGTTAATTTAGACTCTGTTGCCTTTAATACTTACTTTTCAATGCTGAAGTAATTAGGCACTTATTGACAATAACTACTATTTGTACTGTCAGTCTTTACTTAGCGCTAGGAGTGTATCAGGGCCACACATGCCTAAAATATTTGCTCCTCCCACCTTTTTGTTTGCCCCTTTTATTTTTCTCTGCATGACTGATGAATGTCATGTGAATTGTGAAGGGCCCCACTGGGTTCTGCTCCCTGATGATGTGGTTTTAAGGCAGTTATTGAATACCTGTATTTGTGTTCATTATAGGAAATCAATAAAATTTATTGACTGAATAAGTTGTGCTGTTTTGGCCAAAGGCTGGAGGGCTCTAAGGGACAATTTTTTTATTTATTTTATAATGTGTTAGCCTAACGCTTACTGTAGGCACTAGCTAGCTACTTAGTCACTAACTTTTTTTTCCATGTCAGTTACAGAAACAAGAACACTGGTCAAACTGATTAAAGCTTTTTTTTAAATTTTTTTTTGTTAGTTAGATTTATATAGCGCTTTTCATATTACTGGGGGTCTCCTCAAGCACCACTAGTGTGTAGCATCCACCTGGATGATTGCTCCAGAACACCCACCACACACCAGCTATTAGTGGAGAGGAGAGAAGAGAGTGATGTAGCCAGTTCAGAGATGGGAATTATTAGGGAGCCGTGATAGAGAAGGATCAATGGAGGAATTTCACCAGGACCCCGGGGTTATACCCCGACTCTTTAACCCGACTATCCCCTACTGGGATTTTTAATAACCACAGAGAGTCAGGACCTCGGTTTAACGTCTCATCTGAAAGACAGTGCTATTTTTACAGTATAGTGTCCCAGTCACTCTACTGAGGCATTTGAGCACCCCCTGCTGGCCTCACTCATACCACTTCCAGCAGCAACCTTAGCTTTCCCCAGGAGTTCTCCCGTCCAGGTGCTGCAAAGCTAGTAAATTAGTATTAAATTCATACATTAAATTCAGTTTTCAAGGTCTGTGCTTCTGGGTTTTTTTCCCTTTTTGTGCACCTGCTAGATATGAACAGTTCATGAGCTGCCACTTTTTCATGAGCTGCCATTAGTTAAAAGTTATGTGAATTTTACTTAAAAAAGTGCAGTTTCTATTCTTTTCACACCACAAGAGGGCGCCCTGCGTCTGTCTGATATATAAATCTTTTCCTCAACCGATGGTATGGTTTGTGGGGTTGTTTTGTTTTTTTGCATAGCGATTTAAAAACAATAGAATAGGGCCCCCTGGTGGTCCAGAGGCCCTAAGTGACCACTTATAGCCAGATACAGCACATAATCCGCACTGCAAAGAGTCTCCGTTGTCAGCGCTCTGTAACAGACAAAGGTAAAGCTGTAACCAAGTTTTCCAACAAGGAAAAAAAAAACCCTTCAGGACAGAGGATGTGTTCTGTTGTTTCTCAATAAACAAGCAACATTTTTGTCTTACTGACTTCAAGAGACAGTGAAAGAATGACTGCTTATAGCTGCTGTAATGTAAGTGATCACAGGAACCACTTTGTTGTGTGTAAAGGTAAGAACAATTTGACGTGCTGTTATTCAAAAATAATCAACTTCAAACTGTCGCGGTAACTTCATTTCGTACCCGGCCGTATCACACCACCCCATCGTTGATTATTTTCCTATAACCGCACACCCGCAAGTCTTTTACTCCTTACTTTAGACTGGTAGGATAATTCAATTTGATACCGTTTAATGAAACTATCATTACTGAAACTGATTCACAAATATAATGGATAATGTTATATTTACAGGGACCACAGGGGGGTACAGGATACTTATCACAGTCCCCTGTCCCACATGAACCTCCAGCAAAAAATCATTTAATACTTTGTTGTTGGTTTTTTTTTTTTTAAATGAATTTAACAAATTTTTCCTTTTGACAGATTTATTGACCCAGAATATAATCTAATAAACAAATATCCTCTTTTAAGTGCTTAACACATTGCAGATTTCTGTGTGAATTGTAGCTGGAAAGAAATATATACAATCCCACCTTTAGCAACGTGCATACACACAACGAATCGAGAAGCGTCACCCGAAATACCCGAAGTACGGTGAAGTAGCGTAAATACAAACAAGTCTTCTGTAAAATGAGAGAGAAATACAACGTCGAGAGAATATTCTAGATGATCAGCAGCCACGGGGAGACGGCGCGAAGAAGTACAACGCCAGGAGGATGAGGTAGACTACCACCAGAGCCGTTCCTGCCGAAGATAAACACAGGTGGAAAGCACTGAAATAACTGCACGATACTATACTTAAGCATGGCTGTAAGTTTGTGGACACCTGACTAACTATCACACCCTTATGTGCTTGCTGAATATCTCATTCCAGATTTAGTCATCCCACTTCCTCTCTCCTTTCCCCGTTATAATAACCTCCAATCTTCTGGGAAGGCTTTGCACTAGATTTTGGAGTGTGGCTGTGGGGATGTGTGGTCATTCAGCCACAAGAGCAATAGTAAGATCAGACACTGATGTTGGGTGAGGAGGCTCCATTTCCACTTCATCCCAAAAGGTGTTTAGTTAGGCTGAGGTCAGGGATCTTTACAGAACACTCGAGTTCTTCCAGTCCAACCTTAACACACCATGTCCTCATGGAGCTGGCTTTGTGCACAGGTGCATCGTCATGCTGGAACAGGTCTGGACCTCCTAGTTCCAGTGAAGGGGAATTGTATATAATGCTACAGCATACAAAGACGTTCTAGACAATCGTGCGCTTCAAACTTAATGGGGACAGTTTGGCAAAGAACCACATATGGGTGTGATGGTCAGGTGTCCACATACTATTGGCCATAGTGTACATACTTTAAAGGTACTTAATTACATTTCCACGAGGGAGGAAAAACACCATTTTTAGTTCTTACGTTTTACTCAGATCTTCAAAAATACACCATGACTCATTTGGTTTTTGTTTTGCAGCTATCAACATTTCTAATGTTTCTGTGCCTTACACGAGAACATCCAATCAAATCCAAACCAGTTCGTATGGACACCGAAAAACAAAACAAAACAAAAAAAGGACTGCCTGTTAGTCTCAGTCATTCATACATTAGAGTTTCTTTATTTAAATAAACTAAATCCAGATCTCATGGAAAATAGGTACAAATTCAGTATAGAGGTATAGCCAGACCTTTTACAACGGGATGGTCAGTTAGACCAATCTAAGCTGGCGCTCTTAAGTATGCTAATGTTATGAATTCTTTAGCATTTAGCAATCGGTACCAATACCGAACTGAAGAAATCTAATGCTATGTGTTGGATAATAATGTAATAGCTCGCTTCTGCGTTAGCTAGCTAAACCTAGCGTGTTACCTGCTGTTGGAGAACGATGAAACAGAATATACAACTTTCGCCTCTGGCTGGTTCATGACAAATCTAGATTTCTGTAAAGCTGCTTTGTGACGATGTCTATTGCTAAAAGTGCTAAACACATCATTGTAATTGAGTTCAATTCAACTGAGAATGCTTCGAGCCGCTCTTAGCCAGAGTCCAACACCAGTCCCGGTGTCAATTAAAGTCATTTTGTTGAATTTGTCACCCATGACCACTGACGAGACCAACTTTCCTTAAAACAAAAACCCACTTACCCTGGAAATAATCACACTTTCCATCCATGAAGATGTAATTGACCAGGATGACACTGAAGATGCTCGCCCACAGGTGCAAGTCGCTAAATATGAGAACAAATCCAACGTCCTGGCGAGAAAACGAAAGCGGTCAAGGTGCATAGGCGACCAGATGAATAACGTAATGTTACGTCAAGTGTAGGACGTCCTGTTACTTACGTAAACAGCATTGAAGAAGATCAGTAGTGGAATCTGAAGCATGCAGACTTGCACAGCGATACAATTTCCAACCTCCAGGCTAAAACAAAAAAAAGTTAGGTCACTACCTAAAGAACAGAAAAGCAATAGAGAGAGAGAGAGAGAGAGAGAGAGAGAGAGAGAGGACACAGAGAGAGAGGGGGGGGCAGAGAGAGACAGACATGGGGGGACAGAGAGAGACAGACACAGAGACAGAGACAGAGAGAGAGATGCACAGAGACAGACACACGGGGGGGGGGGGCACACAGAGACAGAGAGAGAGAGAGGGTGGGCACAGAGAGAGAGAGAGAGGGTACAGAGAGAGAGAGAGAGACAGAGAGAGACACACAGAAAGAGAGAGAGAGAGAGGGGGACACAGAGAGAGACACATACAGAGAGAGAGAGAGAGAGAGAGAGAGAGAGAGAGAGGGTGGGCACAGAGAGAGACAGACACAGAGAGAGAGAGAGAGAGGACACAGAGAGAGAGAGAGACAGAGAGAGAGGGGGGGGACAGAGAGAGACACAGACACACACAGAGAGAGAGAGAGAGAGAGAGAGAGAGAGAGAGAGGACACCAAGAGAGAGACAGACACAGAGAGAGAGAGAGGACACAGAGAGAGAGAGAGAGAGGCAGACACAGAGAGAGAGAGAGAGAGGACACAGAGAGAGAGAGGACACAGGGGGGGGGGGGCGACACAGAGAGACACACACAGAGACACACACAGAGAGAGAGAGAGAGAGAGAGAGAGAGAGAGAGAGAGAGAGAGAGAGAGGACACAGAGAGAGAGGGAGGACACAGAGAGAGAGGGGGGGACAGAGAGAGACGGGGGGGGACGACACAGAGAGACACACAGAGAGAGAGAGAGCAGGAATGTAAATGACGTTTGAATAGTTCTGACCTCAAACTAATGTTATTCTGCAGGGCGAACTGGATCCCGTTGACTATTTCGGGAAGTTCAGGAACCATCGCCAGCACAGTAACACCAATAAAGTACTGCAACGTCACAAAACAAAATATACCTCGAAACATTTCTGCATTAGACGAGACCTTCCGTTCTTTAATAAGTAAAAATTTATGATCACTGGTAAATTGCTGTGATGGAAGAGGAATAAAACTCTTCGGCATGTGCTGTTATTAGAAAATCAACTTCGAAAGTGATGACGATGAAGTTGTGCTCCAAATGACGCACTCTACACTCTGCTCTTCTACACCATGTACCTCAACCAGCGTAGTGTATGAATTCTATAAGGCTATTCTTCATTCAACATCGGAGTCTGATAGCCCCTCCCCCTCCGCTACGTAATTAAAGCTGCGATATTGTCCGAGTATCTCGCACTATTTATACTACAAAACCGTATCGTATAGTGCAGAAGTACGCGAATCGGGACGCACTTTCACTCAGGCTCATCACATCACCCTGTTGTGGATCGTTTTCCTAAGAAAACACATCGCCAAGCCTTTTAAGTCCTTATTAAAGTTTAAAAACATTCATCGAAACAGTAATTAAGCACAATACGTAGTCACAAACTACTATAATAAATACTGATCGACAGAGAAAGTGATTTCATTTCATACCTTTACTCATATGTTAACCATTTACCTATTAGTTATTTCTTTATTATCGTTAGTTAATCCTTCATTATACTCGGTAATCGCGACATTTCTGTGCGTAATCAGACGTCTAGTGTATCTGCTTCATGTCATTTAAGCTTGCTGTTAGTGAGAGTGAGTGAGAGAGAGAGAGAGAGAGAGAGAGAGAGAGAGAGAGAGAGAGAGAGAGAGAGGAACGATGTCTTTGAAGGACTGATGTAAGGCGTAGAGGGACCCCGTATTGGGATGTAAGATCTCTGCAGGATCTGAAGCTACGGTCGTGGTCATGTCTTGTCATGCATCATGAATAGAATAGGATATGAAGGTTGAGATGAAGTCAGTCATTCTCACAAGTAGTTCTCACAGCTCCTCGTATTTTTAGATTTTCCCTTTAAATGATTACACGATTAACAGGAAAGGAAATGCATATGATCATTCATGTTAAGTTTATCTTTATTTGAGCAATAAGCATGAAGTTCTTTGTTTACCTGTAACCAATCACGAAACACTAGCCCTCTCCGGTTAACTATATAACCGCATGTAACTCTTTGGTCGTTGGAGTTCTTCTCACCGGCCGTGACTAGAATACACACGTTACTCCGTCAGCAAATTTTTATAATGTTTAGTATTAGTCATCGATTTGGTGGAGCGCCTGCTAGACAAGTCCCTGTTAAGGTTAGTAGCCGTTATTATAGAAACTAAAACATATTAGAATAAGCGCATAAATTAGCATCAATTATTATTAACGACAAGTCCATCCTTGTATCCCATAGACGGTGCGTTCCCACTTTGCACCCAGTTTTCCCAGTATAGGCTCCGGATGCTTCGTGACCCTGACCTAGATTAAGCGCGCACTTACTGGGAAATAATGAATGAAAAGCACATCCTTTTAAAAAGGGACCATTTGGGGGGTTTTTTCCCCCCCAGCCAAAAAAAATCGAAGTGGCTCAAATTTAAGTGCACCCCTAATCAAAGTAATAAAATTCAACAAAGTAGAAACTGATAGATAGCGCTATATTGTCTGATGTTTTCGAATACCCTTCACATCTGACTCAAACAAACTCCGACGGCTTGCGGTTTGGAGGTTATAATCGGCACATCGGGTCCAAAAAAAGCTTGTGTAAACATGCTTAAGCAGTCACTCAGACATGTCTGTAGGAAATGTGAGACGGTGTGGAGAGGCAGACCTGCGAGACGCTGGCGTGAGAGATGATTGGTTTGATGTGCTCGGTGGTGAGGTCTGCACAGGCTGCTGTCAGGAATGTAGCCACGATCAGGACCACCAAAGCCCTCCATCTGGACCAGTGCACCACTGGATCATGGTCACTTGCCACTAACACACACACAAAATAAGGTAATAAAGAAAAATACATCATCTAAATGCATATCTAAGAGTAATGATTAGACATGAGGTGAAATCAAAGGCTCGCTGCTCGTATTCACAGCAATGTAATCAGGTTAAGAGAAATGTGACTTAAGCCAGGTTTAGACTGTTACCGATACAATCTTGTCCAAATTATACGATGATACTTAAATAATAGACTACGTTCTACTTTCATCATCAATTAGCAGAAGAAGAAAAAAAATAAATAAATAAAAACACATAGCGTTTACACAGCTTTAAAGTATTCCAGTGTGCAACATGGAGGAAAAACAGCACCCACTGGTGGACGCACCATGGCAGTGCGCGTCGCTGATGTGGATGTCGTAGATGTGCGTGTGCGTCTTCAGCGTGAAGATTAAACCGATGAGATACGCAGAAGGGAGAAGCACCGAGACCGTATACACCAGAGGCCTGCAACATCATTACAGCATTCGGTTATTTTTACTCCCAATATTCGCACACCGATCACTCAAAACGTGGCTTCACACTCACTCGATATGACTCAGGAACAAGGAACGGTTGTTCTCACTCTGGAAAAGTAAAGCAAGTTAGTTTCCGCTATCAGGGTGAGAGGTACGATCGTGTCTGCATGGCTTGACGTACACACCAGATCATAGTGGCAGTTCATGCAGATGAAGGGTCCGGTCATGTTACCAGACGGATTACTGCAGCGGTCACACACCAGGTTCCCATACGCTTTAGAGAACAGTGTTGGAGCAAACACACCTACGGTGAGAAGAAAAAAAAAAATCATTTAACAATTCACAACAATGAGCATGAACAATGTCCGCGAGTTGGCTGATTTGAAAATATGATCTTGTTACTATGACAACTTTGATCAAATTGTGTCATTACGTGATGGTTCAGATATTCAGTTTACCGTACGCCTTATTCGGGTTGGGTTTGTTTTACACGGCGGGTGTAATGTGTCAGAATTTTTTACGAACTCTGTCTGGAAAGAATGCATCATATTTTACTTACTACAGGGTAGGCCTGTCATGATAATTATATTATGGACTTATCGTATGATATACAGTGGGGGAAATAAGTATTGAACGCGTTAACAGTTTTTTTTTTATTATTAACTCAATTAACTCAAGAAATCTGGAAATATAAAGAATTCACAACATTAAACTCCATAAATGAAGTTGTGTGTAATAAAATGGAATGACACGGGAAAAAAGTACTGAACACGCTAACTGAAATCTATTTAATACTTAATGGAGAAGCCTTTGTTTGTAATGACAGCTTCAAGACGCTTCCTGTATGAAGAAATTAATCAGCCGCAGTATTCATGTGATTTCGTCTCGTTCTTCTAAACATACCGTCTTCAAACCTTGTTCAAATGGATTCAAGTCAGGTGACCTCGATCGTTTTTGCAGGTGACCTCAATCTCGCCCGTTGTGTTTACACACGCGTTTGTTTACGTAAGAATGAACGTAAACATTTTATCCGTTCGCGCTGCTTGTCCTCTCGTCTGCTCTAGGGCGGTCAGATTCCAATTCCAACTTCCAAGTTTACGATAAAATGCACTTACGAATGCAAAAACTGTGCGCATTCGAATTTAAGATGTGTATCAAGTACTAGCACTGATTTTAATTAAAACATACTGTTGAAAAAAATGACACAAGATATTAACAATGCACCAACAATGTGATTTTGAAGAAGAAAAATCTAGAAAGAACAGTTCTAGTGTTTGAAATAATCCAGTCGTAGTCGATAATGTCGGGGATCGAGCCGCTTAAGCAGTGTGAGCTGAAGCTGAACAGTGAATGAACAGTGGTAAACTAAAGCGCTTTACTAACAGGTTAATTAACTCACCCAAACACATCCTATACACACACACACACACACACACGAGGTTAACTAAACATATACACAACATAAAGATTACAAGTGAACTTGAGCTTAAGAAGGCGCTAGGTAGAACGCCAAGTCACGTCGTGAGTACGCTGTTTCCATAACAACACACTCAAACATGGACGATGAAGAACTAAAGCATACAGAATTCACTATATTGTATTCCAATATCTGAATATTCTTAAGAATTATACGTTCGTCGCTCTTTGAAAGGGTGCACTTGCATTATTATGCTATTCATTATTTCAGTGGTATAAAATGGTCTTAAAATGACACTATCATCGTTTATCGCAATTCTTTTCAGCACAATACATCATCCAAAAGTATTTCTTTAGACAGGCCTACTACAGGGTGTCCTAAAAGTCTCCATACATAAGGACCCATGTCACACCCCTCATCATCTCCCTCCACTGGCTTCCTGTAGCTGCCTGCAGCAAATTCAAGACCTTGTCTGGAACAGCACCCCCCTACCTCAACATTCTCCTTAAGGCTCATGTTCCCCCACGCAATCTGCGATCGGTTAACGACCGACACTAGTGTGGCTCAAGGTCCCTTTCCAGAACCTTCACGCTAACTGTCCCTCAGTGGTGGAATGAACTTCCGACCTCAATCCAGACAGCAGAATCTGTCGCTATCTTCAAAAAAAAAAAACAGCTAAACACCCACCTCTTCCGTGAACACGTAACTAACCAATAACCTGCTAACCCCCACATTATTAAATAAATAAATAAATAAATAGTTTTAAAAAAAAAAGGTGTTAATTTCCCCCATGTATGCAGACTGTTTGGAAACCCTGTATAAAAGAACGAACAGAAATAACTCGTGGTAGCACATGACATGTTAGTAAAGATTCCCCGTATATCCTGTGAGGAAAAGAAGTCTGCGACTTTTTAAAAATGCAGCACAATAAAATAAAATGGTATTTAAAAGAATTCCAGGTTGTTTTAGGTCAGGTATCGAGTTCATACATGTTATGGTCATGTGACTAACGAATAGGTGCAGCTCCAAGCCATACAACAAGTGCCTAAATAATAATAAAGGTCAAATTAATCACGTTGCTTTAACATGAGGCGTATGTAGTACACATAGAACTTGCATCCATGTCCATGCTTACATCATGGAGACTCTCCCATCTCTGTGGTTTATACAGAGACCGGTTATTCACGTCACTGCCAACGTTACTTACTTTATTACAGCTACTGCATATGTCCAGAAAACTAATTCAGTCTGAATACAGTACATAAGAGTACTAGTCCCTAAGAGAAAGATTCTCATGGATGGTTTGGCAGCATCGCGTTAAACTTCTCAGCTTTGTCACGTCGCTGGACACGCCCACACCTAAATCACCAACGGCCGCTATCGCTCGTCAGCCAGCTCTCACTGAAAAGACTTTTTTTTTTTCAATTCGATTCCTATTTAATGTGCTCTATTTAATCTGTGTTTTGTGTAATTGAGCTGCTGTAACGAGGGAATTTCCCCTAGTGTGGGATCAATAAAGTTTGTCTCTTATCTTAATGGCAAAGCTATAAATTCATGACGCTATAAAATACATCACACTATTTTTCATTGCGTTCTCCCTCCTCCACTCACCTCCGACTGAAATGAAGAGCAGGGCAGAGCTGACGCCGGCTGATCGGCTGTTGAATCTCTGCTCGCGGTGCTTGCAGCCCCCGATGATCATACACACGCCCTGGAAACATAGTTTATTACGTGATCACACTGAAAACGCCTTGAGGTGTTTTAAAAAACAAAAACAAATAAAAAACAAACAGTTCTGGTGATTTTACACACATATACAGAGCTGTACCATGCAACAAATTATTTACCAATACAAAATACTGTGGAGGCGGGGTTAGGGGCATGGACGAGCGCCAGTTTGTGAATGGAGGGCGGAGTCGGAGAAGGTGAGTGGTGAGGAATGCACACCTGCGGGGCACTCTCGTAATGAATGCACTCTGTTGCAGTGAGATGAGGTGAGGATAAGAGGGAGAGAGACGCGTGACTTAAGCCACCAGTACGACGCGTACGTGTGTGTGTGTTCGTAAAAGAGAACGCTGAAAATCGGGGGGTGGCGAGAGGAAAAAAGGAACAAAATAAAGAGAGCCAAGTTGTTTCAAGTGTGCCTCCACCTTCCTTCTCCTTGCCCAGCTTTACAGTCCGTCTCGTTTACGTTTTAACGCAAGGCTGATATTTTTTATTTGCCATAAAATTACAAGCAGGAAGAAAGTTCCTAAATATTGCTCAAATTACATTCATTGTTCCGAATTCTTTACTACCGTGAACACTTAGGGGAGTGCTCTTATAGGAAAATAATCAACAAAAAGACTTTTTGAAGACTTTGTTACTGGAGATTCCTTCTATAAGCATTAAATATACACCTTGGTCTCTTTACAGAAAACTTCACCTGGCAACAATTAGAGATCATATTTCTGTGTTAATTCTCAACTCATTTTTATAATGTTTATTATTAGTCTTGGATTAGGTGGCGCGCCTGTTAGACAAGTCCCTGTGAAAGAGCTGTTACTATAGAAACTAGATCAAAATACATGCATAAATTAATCAACGCCTTTTGACCCATCAGATTGGAGAATTCCACAGAGCTGTAGTATAATCTGTGCTACAACACAACAGAAACTTTAACGTGCTGCTCTGTACTCACACACGCACAGAGAGAGACATGCACAGAGAAACAGAAAGACACACAGAGAGAGAGAGAGAGAGACGCACAGAGAGAGAGAGAGACGCACAGAGAGAGAGAGAGAGAGAGACGCACAGAGAGAGAGAGAGAGAGAGACGCACAGAGAGAGACGCACAGAGAGAGACGCACAGAGAGAGAGAGAGAGACGCACAGAGAGAGACACGCACAGAGAGAGACATGCACAGAGAAACAGAAAGACACAGAGAGAGAGAGAGAGACGCACAGAGAGAGAGAGAGAGAGAGAGAGAGAGAGAGACGCACAGAGAGAGAGAGAGAGAGAGAGAGAGAGAGACGCACAGAGAGAGAGAGAGAGAGAGAGAGAGAGAGAGAGAGAGAGAGAGAGAGAGAGAGACGCACAGAGAGAGAGAGAGAGAGAGAGACGCACAGAGAGAGAGAGACGCACAGAGAGACGCACAGAGAGAGAGAGACGCACAGAGAGAGAGAGAGGGAGAGAGAGAGAGAGAGAGACAGAGAGAGAGACGCACAGAGAGAGAGAGACACGCACAGAGAGACATACACATAGGGAGAACGAGAGAGAGGCACACACACAGAGAGAGGCACACACACAGAGAGAGGCACACAGAGACCGGAATAAAGAGGATGCATCCGAGCAGGGTCCCTGTGAGAGCCGCTTTAACGATCTCTCCGTAACATTTGCTCCCGATGCGACGACCTTGCAGCAGCGCGGTGATGTAGAAGGTCATCTCGGTGATGGAACCGAACGTGGCGTTCACTACTGCTCCCACTGCAAAGTTACTCTGAGCCGAGATACTGAGAGAGGGAAAAAAAATAAAATAAAAAAAATCACAAGCAGCATGTTCAAATTTTAAACAAAACCTTTTCCTTTTGTTCCAAGCATCCGAGTGCAAAGGTTTGCATAACCATAGGACAAACTGTATCCACAGGGGATGTAAACATATGCACAGGCGCGTTATGATGAAGATTTGGGCTGTAATTGGAAGGATGTTACCTGGCTATACCCATGCCGATGTAGTAAGACAGGGGGATGATAGAGGTCACAGCTGTGGCAAACTTCACCTCAGACCTGACAAAAGTATTATTATGGTCCACATAACCAATCACCAGAGCGATGATGACCAGGGACAGCAGGTCTGAGCGAAAAAGACGTTAAGGGCTTGAACTCTTACAAAGTATCAGGACGTGAATCAGTAGAGTTACCATACATGCATTCTTTACAGCAACACGCTAGAGAATTACCAGTGAAGTCAAAATTGTTATTTTTACATAATGTGTCCCTCCTAACCGAGGGGCACATGGACAACACATGCAAAAACCTGCAATCAACACAGTACTTGGAATAAATACCACTGTCATACAGCCATCGATCCCTTTCTTCTCGTACACCACGCAAGGATACACACTTAACAACTTGTGCCTAACCTCGGAGCTAAACCAGGGCTGTTTTTTAAAGCACCGAGCTCATGAGTCCCACACCCCCAGTTTATTTGTACAAGTATGTACTTAAATAAATAAATAAATAAATAAATAAATAAACAAACAAACAAACAAAACTATTGCACCTTTAACAAAATACAGAGTGTCCCAAAAGTCTCCATACATAGGGGAAAATGAATATGTCACCAAAAATGTCCTCCAAAATTTACCAACAGAGAAGTGGACACCCACTGGCGAAGGCTCAACCGACGTGGTGCTGGCAGACATAGTCCCCCATGTATAAAGACTTCAGGGACACCCTGTACAGAGTTTGTAAACCAGCTTGACGCGGCTAAGCAGCAGTACAAGGATACTGACAGCGAAGACATTAATACCATCCACTGTGTACTTGTAGTAGTACCAATTAAAGGCACGGTAGCAGCATAGGAGAACCCTCGTTTCACAATTTGGAGGCTAAAAGGCAGAAAATGTTGAAATTCTGAGAGAATGAAGAGGATTATATTGCTGAATGAGTGACCTGGGCTCTGTTCTTCATAGGTGGATTATAAATCGCATGTTTGCTCTATCGTCTTTGCCGGCTAAAGCTTTCCATTTCTCACAGACTTCTAATAGTAAGCTTCTTGTTCTGCCGGTGAAAAGAATTACGCACATTCGCACTCTACGTCACTACTACGCTGATGAAGGATTCAAGTCCTAAACTATTCAATCAACCAGCAATGACCTGATAACAGGTTCATAACCTGGATGGAATGATTATGGTTAATAAATCTGGCATTAGCTTGTATTTATGAAGAACAGGACCCTGACTACACACTCTGCAACTGAAACGTGAACTGAACAGCGAGCAGGAATCAGGGCTTACGTTCTTCACCGGTCGAACCTGAATCTGGTCAGGCGGCAGGAAGAGGACGATGCTGAGGATCCTGCCGTTCATTTTGGCAACAGGGATGGTGAAGACCATCAACCAGGAGAGGAAGCAGGCCAGGGAGTGGATTACAGCGAGAGGAACGTAACCAAGCACAAGCCAAACATACGTGCTCACACAACACTACAATACACAAAATCAATTACAAGTCACTACTAAGTGCGAAAGTTTGTGCCCAATGGTTTACCTCAATCTTACAAAATAAATAAATAAATAAAAAGCATTCGCTGTTTATTTAGTCATTTCTATCTATTGAAAATCTGTTACATTACAGCTTACATTGCCTGTTAACAGGCTCTAAATAAATAAGGACTTCATTAAGGTGTCGAAAGCCCTAAAGTAAATCTGTTGACCGTTTTGGCTTATTTAAGGCATGAAACGTTCAAACAGACTCAAACCCTCAAGCAGTCTGCCGTCAAGTTAATTCAGTGCGAATCAGGAAAGCCGAACCTCGAAGATCGACACCAAAACATATCGTCCTTTCGTACATCTGGGATACCGTTTACAAATAAATACACCAAAATGTGTTTAGTGGGACTATCATGAACAGAAAACCATTCGAAAATTATTATTGGAAGCACAAATATTAATATGGATATCAATATTCTTTAATAACCTGTATCCAGTGTGGATCCTGGATCCTTAGGTCCTCCAATCTGTAATATTGACTCTATATTTTTATCTGACACTGCCATCTTCAGATCAGGCTATGGTGATGAAAGGGTCATGGCAATAGATACATTAAAATGGAAATAAATAGAAACCATCGCGTTGTACACTTTTGGACTCCATGTTCTAAGCAGTCTCACCCAGTAAGAGCGCATCCGAGGAGGAGGAAGAGGAGGAGGGACGTCTATAGGGTCGGGTGGGGAACTCATCAGAGGTGTGGACTCCTTCACGTTGTCTGGAGATTTCTTCACGTCACCTGCTTCCTCTGGAATGGCCTCGCAGTGGGGGAATTTAACGCAGCATTTCCGTACCAGACTACAAGTCTGAGAAGGAATAGAGATGAAAATACCGTCCGGCTGAATAGACAGCAGAGAACATGCGCTAGTAATAAACTACATCTCCAGGAGCATGGGTTAAATTCAAGCACAGTGCTGGTGATGTAAAAGTATATCAACTACATTTTAAAAGGACTGACAAGGCATCGATCATTTGTTCATTTCCATGTTGAAAAAGCTGGAGTGAAATTAAATGCTGATTAAAGTGGAAGCAGGAAGTGTTGACACAGACGACTAATAAAACGCTTCAGAACCACTTTCAATGGTTGAGCTCCATGTTTTCCCCCGCCCCCCCATCATCATTTTGGTGTCTAGCACTGTTTAAAACAAAAGTTCCCACCTGAGACTTGTTTCATCACATCTCCATGAGCTATATGATCCACAAAATAACTCCATTCCAATATTAGGGCCTTCCATCTTCCTAAATGCCAATTTAACCCCATCTACGTGCAACTAGGTGTGCAATGCATAACAACTGTCCAGTGGTTTGTTAAAGCATAGCTTCTTTGTGATGTTACCTTTTGGAGCGATTTCCCAAAGGGCCACAATAAATAACCTGACAACCTGAAACAAAGTTTCCCTGCAACCAGTGCGAAGGGGGGAAAAAAACAGAATCAGGTGAGCTGCAGAAATCTGATCAAATCACTAAAAACAACCAGAAGCTACATACCATGTGGAGTCCCAATAATGGTGCAAACCATTAATACGCCAACAAGAAAATAAGCTAAAGAGATCCACCAGCCGAAGAAAAGCACATAGGCGACGTTACCAATGCTGATCAGCGAGCCTGAAAATGAAGAAGAAACATTTCATGAACTCCATGGACAATATAGTATATTTTATATTAGAAATAGTAAGTGCATGAGGCAAGTTCTTTTTGTAGATGTTCTACACATGATGTCTGAGAAACTCGAAGAATCTCACGGACCTGTATAGGGTTTGATGAAGATCTGCTCAGAGTACAATTCCTTCACCTGGTCTGATCGGTCCTCGATCGGACGCTCTGTAACATGACTCTTCCACTTTCTGAAACCAAACTGCCACACAAGTGTACAGCATCATCAGAGCACAGCGCCGGCTTTCAGAAGTACAGGGACACAGTGATCAGACATCGTGTCCAACATGGCAGTGTAAATTCTGCCTTTCTCAGATACATTACACATACATGTATACACACATACATACATATATTCACACACACATACATACATACATACATATATGGTCTTAAACAACTGGTGCTGTGATATTGTTGTGTCTTTCCATGAAATTATGCATAGAGCACCAGTGCAAGAGAGAATCTCACAGCTGCATCAAGTGAAAAGCCAAGCGAGCGACATTTGAAATGAGATTTTTTAAAATTCTACGCAAATTAGATGCGATAAACATTTGGGCAAATGACTGCAAGGCAAATCTCCAACAAAATCCCTAAATAAGGGTTGCGTCTTAATCAGCTCCTTAGTTCAGTAGTCAGGCCGCTGATCAGGGAGTCGGCCATTTTAACATTGATTTTTAGAACAGTTGTTGATCGTTTTCCTATCTATAAATGAATAAATAAATAAATCATTGGTTATTTACCATGTAGTTATTGACCAGTTTGTGTGCCTCCACTTCATTCTCGGCACGGATGGTGGTCCTCAGACTCGCTTCCTGCCAGGCGTCCTCAGTACCCCGTGAGTGTACGGAGAGTCCTGACAGCGAGATCTAAAGTCAGTACTGAGCACTGAATGTAGTTGGGTTTTGTGAGGAGTAAAAGTAACTTTTACAATGCCCAAAAATGCCCTTTTCGGCAAATGCCTTTCCTAACAAAAAAACATGTTTCGCTGTATAAAGTTCACATTATTCATTTTAGATATACGTGGAATATGTAACTAAAAATTAACAAACAGGAATGAAAATCAATAAATAATTAAATAACAGCGTTTCTTTAGGTCCTCTCGTCCAACATATTCTTGTGAATGAGTGACGTTCTGTTAATCTGTCAAATCCACACTTTAAATACTCCTACCACTCATCGACCCGTACACGTTTACCTGTCTAATATAATCGGCTGCCGGATTCTAATAACGTTTTAAACCGTCTCTCCAGGATTTTGCGATTTATTTTGAGAAATGAACGCAAAAATCAAGCAAACGCCGCAATATTCGGACGAGTTTGCGATTGCTCAAGATTACCGCAGATTTGGGCCAAGATTTGGCCAAGTCATGTGACATCATCACAACGCGCATTCAGCCAAAGCCCTCTTCGATTCACGTGCATCGAACACGGGTACAGCTAGAAGGTCTCGTTTACCAACAAACATCGCTGTGAAAGATTGCGATTTCACCGAATGAAGTAGTTATCTGCAAAAAGCTGCATTGTAAATTTAGAAAAATCAAGCCTTTTTGGCCACAACAATCACAAAAAAACTCCACGAAATCCCGTACAGGGACTGATTAAAACCGCTTTATGAATAAACATCATCGACTGAATGACAGGTTAGATAAGACTTTGTAAAACGCAAGTTCTTTATCAAATATTAAAATAAATGGCCCTTAACAAAATGTATAATCAGTTCAATAAAATATCAGTTTCAATTTTCCATCTCTCTTTCTGGATACGCTATAAATTCTTTATAATATGCTGCATAACCTGTTTCTGACCTCGTTTGGATTCTCACAGATGGATAGTTATAGAATACTCACCCTTGCTTGTTATCTTGGTCCGTGTGTTTTCTCACTGATCAGATCAGTTCTCTAAACTATGATTTATTTAGCCAATTTTGCCTTTAGGTCTTGAGGATAAATCGTGCGATGCAGCCACATTTTACTTTTAACATCCCCGAATTTATATCTCGTAAATAAATGACAAAACGGAGGCGTGTTTTCCCAGTTCACCCAGAAACAATACCAATAAAGTTAAGCGATGGGTCGTACCGGTAGATAGAAACACTCAGAAAATGGATGGAGAATGTAACTGGAGTACTAAGTATTTTTACTTATATATTTTTAGTTTTTAAAACGTAGCAAAACAGTCTACGTATGAAGGCATCTTACTGTGAACCGAGAGGCATTTTGGCGTGTGGTGGATGATCTGTGAGCCACAGGGTGAAAGAGTATCGGCAATCTCAGGGTGAATGCTGGCCACACACAGTCGGTCACACTGGGAGCTCCGGCGATAAACTCTGTGCTCATGGTCCCACGGATGTTCTGTGAATCAGCCATGAAAGGGAAGAAAATGATATTTCACTGGGTTCTGACATTTCCTATGTTGTGGTATACAGTCCATAAGAGGCTTATACGGAATCAGTGGGACGTGCAATGTTTGAACAAATATTTCCACACATTAAGAGAGGAAAGTGGACAATCTAAAACTAATTCCTCTTAGCAAAGGATCTGAAACCTGGAGCATCCCATCTTCCCTATAGATGATGATAAAAGAAATCTTTATTTCAAGGTCACTGTGAACGTTTCACCACACAATCCTCAGTAATTGTATGACTATAAGGTGGCATACGGTCAGCGCCTAAGAAAGCCCTCAATCACTTTGAAGGAGCAATACATAAAAATATTATTATATAAAATTATTATTTCGCGTAATGATTTTTTTTTCCTTCATTTAGTACTGCCCTTCAGGAGCTGCAGAAGATGTACATGCTTCCCTGTAAACAAAATAATTTACAATTATCATCCTGTTCAAAACTTAGTAGTGTATGACAGTGGTTTTTCAAAGTGGGGGCCGCCAGAGGGCCTCAACAGTTTGGTGTGCCCATCCCTCCCACTAGTATGTTTTCTCTTTCTCACTCTCAGACAACCACACACACACACACAATATCAATTCCTAATGCAATGTAATGTAAAAATGTAATTATTTATAAAAAAAAAAAGGGGGATATATGCAGAAGTCTGTATTTTTAACGTGTTTTAAAGACATCTTGCAAAAGGGGGGCCTCGGTCAAATTTTAATGCCATTTGGGGGGCCTTGCCCTGGAAAAGTTCAGGAACCTCTGGTGTATGACAACTAAAAATAAATAAATAAATAAATAAATAAATAACCCAGCAATTGAACATCTGGTTCTTGGTGGCCAAAGAAGAGGACATGTTTAGACTTTTAATTAGGATTAGTTTTAATCACTAATGATGGAAGTGTTACATAAAGCCAATTAATAATTAGGTAGTTAAGCCACGCCCACAAATAAACAATGCTATACCTTTAAAGGGAAATTCTTTTAAATGGAATCAAAGAAAATCATAAAAGTTTTTAATTGATCATGAAGTGAAATTTGAAGTAGAGTGTATAAAAAAAAAGTAGGAAAAAGAGAAAACCTTAATGAAGGAGACGTGACCCTGCTCCCCGTTAATTAGGCCTATCCTATGCTGCCGTTTTCTTGCATTTTGTTTATTTCATCTTTCCTTGCATTCATTTTTAACTCAAACCCTTAAAAACACTCAAACAGCTGCACACAAAAGGCTTGCTATTTATTATTTCTGCCTTTTATTGTTCGTGCATATCAGGCTTTAAACGTTATGGAGTGAGCACCTGGCCTAGCTTCTTAATCATATCATTTAGACAGACTTTTTAAAACTTCAGGCCACTTTGTAAACTTATCTAAATCTTTGGCTGTAGTTTAATCGTGTAAATAAATAAATAAATAAATAAAAACCCGAAACACATCAAACGCACCTCGTTTTTCTGTCAAATTCGCACGTGCTGGGAGAAAAGCGTTGTCTTTTGAACTCGGAAATTGTTTTAGAGCAGGTTTCCTTTGCTGTCCATGACTCACCTGAACTATCAGCCGTGGACCTTCGCCTCAGAGTCTCCACATCTGTTGACATGGTGTGTGTTTTATGTTTTTGTGTGTAAAACGCGGCTTCAGCGAATTGACTTGTCCTGATAATAACACTTCAGGTCTTGAACGAGCGCGCCTATTGCTGCTCGTGGCCGATGCGCGCCGCCGACGCCAGAGAGCAGGCGCGCGCCGCAAGCGTTACCTTTTGACTGTGATTTGTATCTGTGGTGTTTCATGCGACATGTTGTATAATCATATTCAGAGATTTAATCTTTTTTTTTTCTACTAACACCAGCTAACTCTTACAGTATTTCCCTTACATATGATTTTATTAATTTTTTTTAAGTCATATTCATAAATGGTTCGTAAACCTCTACTAAAATGAGCTAACTATTCAACAGAATTTCTTCCTCGCTGCTAACCCTAGCTATCTTAAATAAACACAAAATTTCTGAGATCTTCATAAATGTGTATACTGTTATACTGCCACATTAGCCAGATTAATCAATATTTTTTCAATCATATTTACAAATGTTTATCATCTTCACTGCTGAATCTAGCTACCTAGCTAACATGTAACCTGACAGGATTTCTTCACTGCTAACACTAGCTAGCATAAATGACCTACTGACAAGATTTCTTTCATTTTTCATTTTTAAAATATGTATAATCTTTACTCTTAACATTACCCAGCTAGCTAGCATTTTCTAACCTGTCTGGATTTCTCAGAGGATTTTTAAGTCATAAAATTTTACAATATTCACTGTCAAAGCTAGCTAACTATCCAACATTATTTCACCTGACAGGATTTCTTCACTGTGAAGACTAGCTAGCTTAGTTTAGACTATCTTAAATGACCTACTCTGACAGATTGTTGAGAAGTTTAAGTGATATTCATAATTGTGTATTAACTTTACTGCTAACATTAACCAGCTAGGTAATATTATCTAACCTGACACAATTTATGAGGTTGTTTAAGTCGTATTCACAAATGCTTCATAATCTTCACTGTTAACACTAGCCAACTGGCTTAAATGACCAACTCTGGTCATATTTATAAGTCATATGTATAAATCTTCATAGCTAATATTAACTGCTGATCCTAGTGAAGCTACATGAGCCAACCTTAAATATGATCCTGAAGTAAATAACACATGTTCATAATCTTCACTGCTAGGTGAAGCATGTATGGTTAGCATTTAGTATCCTGTATTCGAAGAGGCTTTTTAACTTCTCAATAAAATCTCATAATCTTCTTTGCTAACATCAGCAAAACAGTGCTAATCTGACAGTTAACAATGCTAATCTGACAGTATTTTTAAGATAAGTTTATAAATGTTTAGAATTCCCACTGTATTTTCTAGTTAGAGGGATAACATGACCACATATTTAAAAAAAAAAAAAAAAAAGTACAAAAGTGACTAAAATCATCAAATTACATCCACTCACTGTGCAAATACAGTGTCAAATATAATTTGTTTATTGTTATAAACGAATGCACAAAATACAGCTTTAAGATCATTTCGAAGTATAAGCTGAAAACCATAACTTAACATAAGACTATACCATGTAGGGAAGCTTTAAAAAGAAATCACTATTTTACAAATCAGAGAATTTATAAGCTATATGTCCCACATGGATGGTCTCACAATCTGTAGGTGAATAAAAACATCTTAAGCACTGAGCCTGCTGGGAAAAAAAAACTGAAATATCACTTCACTTCTTATTGGAAACTGGTCTAATGGTCTGCATTCTTGATTCAGTTACAGAACACATTTTTTGTAATTAACCCATTTTTGTCTCTTAATGGAATATTTGCCATTTCTCTCTTGACAACCACCATGTTCTCTGCAGAAAACCTGAAATTCAGGAAAATTACAGAGGTTAATATCACAGACGTGAAACACTGAATCCCATTACAAAACCAACAAATACATCTACAACCAGTCACATCACCCGTTAAACCATTCAGATAGTTTACATCTTGATATCAATCCATTTAGAAGACAGATAATACCACTAATAACAATTACACAAGCATCAAGATCTAAGAGAAACCACTACATGTTCCCATTATTTGTGTTTCATCAGGTAGTAAAATGTGGAATATGTCTTCTCATGCTTTCTACTGTTCGGTAATATTTCTCTAAGATTTGGTGGAATGTAAGGCTTAATTAATTAATTTTTTTTACATGAATATACCTTACTTTATTCACCATGTCATTCATAAAAACCTATACAACTGTTTTTGTTTACCTGTATGTATATCTCTTATAGATATGTATACAAATAGCAACAATGTATACCTATAAAAAGTCAGCATTTTGTAGCAAAAAAAAAGTTTTTAACGTGTTCCTTGTCCAAAGAGCTTATTTTAGTGATCACAGGAAAGGTAAAGTATTGCAGCAATCAAACGTCATCTTTCAGAAGCTTGACTATTGACCATATCTTGTAAACTGAATTTTGTTGATGTGAAAAATACTGCACAGTACATTGTTGCATGGACAGGAGGTTAGTAAGGACAGGAGAATATACTACAATTCTTTCTATATTACATATAAAAAGACGTTGGTGCCACCAGGATTTGAATTTTGTACCTCTTGTTTAGATTTTAATGTTTTATTTTGAAATTACATGTGACGTTTTGGGTTTTTAATTAAAACCAGCTGAATTTCAATTGAACGAAAGTGAAATTCTCAGATGTACACAATTCAATTTTGAATTTGAAGCACAACCTCAGATTTTAGACACATCTGATGAAATTTAGGTCCATCATGAGGCGTTGTAATCTCTTAAAAACGGGCCTCATTTATCAAGCTGAATTCAGATTGATTTACTTGTAAATTGTCCAGCATTACCTAAAACAACAATACAACTTTATTTAAAGATTGAACAGTAAGAGCCAATGTCTGAATCTGTGTTCATTTGCTCACTTTGGGTTGTATAGAATTAAATCTGGTTACAAATGAATTTGAATTTTACATGCACTGCGAAGCCAAAATGTAGAATTCAGTACATCTGATTATTTTTTAAATTCAGTACTAATCAATTATATAACCATTCAAATGATGGAATACAAATTAGAGTCAATTACGCTGAGAGTAAATTATAAAGCTTCATATGAAATTTCAAATCAAAACAATGCCATTTTCAAATTGAAACGTGCAAAATTCAAATCCAAAAATCATTCAATAATTAAAATTACAAGGCATTGTTGCTTAGAAAATTTGCAAAATACAATGCAAAAGTGAGCCAAAGCACAAGATATAAGTGAAAGAAATTACACACTAAGGTACAAAAATAGCCTTTTTGATAGAACTGTACAGCAAACACTTTGAATTGAAGACGACAACAAACACAAACAATTTTGATAATGGCATTTTCAGCTTCTTTACAGTCAGTTCATTAAAAATGACCTCGCATTCACATTGCCTACGTCTACAATGAAACTTGTTCTTAATTGCACCAGGCAACTTCATATGAAAGTACTGATAATAAAAATATTTAAGAATACACTTTCTCTTTGTAACAAAGTACTAACACTATCGTTTGTTTCGATCAGTTCCACAACTGCATGAGCCAGGTCTGAGAAACAGAGTAGCATGCGGATAAAACGGAGCTACTGCGCAGTCAGTCCGATCTTGTTTGTGGTGTATCTCATGAGATGTAATTCATTACGTAAAGTTTGCATTTTCACAATATATATAACGGTGCTATGATCCGGTTCAATGCACATTAACTCCAAAGTGCTGAACACTGCTCAGTTTGAAACTGACGCAGGAGGACCTATGAGACATGCAGGGAAGTGGTGGCTCAATGGTTAAGGCTTTGGGCTACTAACTGAATTTCTAAGTCTCTTTGGAGAAAAGCATCAGTCAAATGAGCAAATGTAAATGTAATGCACCAGCCATTTTCGTTGCATGTTGTGAACTTTCCAGTGGTACCTTGTCCTGCCATGCTCCTTTAACAAAACTTGCCCAAGGTGGCCTGTACCCAACCCTGCAATAAGCTGTTTTATGTGTGCCGATTTGCAAAACTGCCATGCAGTTCACACAAACATAATAATATTATTATGCCAAATCATTTTAAATTAGCAATACTTTATAACCTCACAACTGTAGCGTAACTTTTCTGAGGATGAAGTTCCTAGTTTCTTGTACCTCGAGGGTGCTTATTTGTTTGAGTCAGCTTCATTAGCTTCATCTCTCCAAATGTCGAGGCACACTTGATGCACCCAATACACACAGCTCAGGATTTGAAGCTCAACGTGCGTCAGAGACTTCAATAGCTTAGCATAAGTGATGGCAAAATTGTCAGCCTTATTTATGGTGGCGCTCAGTCAGAACCCGTCTGTGCCTAATCTATCGTAACATTTAAGAAAGAAACAAAGAAATCACCAACCAGTTATTGAGCTCATCATACAAACATGCCCCACATACCAACATAGGCACAGTGACAGGAACCCTGTCTTAAATGTTTCTATCAATTTGTGGTGCAAAGTATCCAGCACTTTTTGACCAAACTCAGCAGAGCAACGTAATACGGGGTGAAGTCAAAAATCAGAGTCAGCATCCATCAGTTCTGCCTCCATTAGATTGGTTCTGGAGTGGATTGGTGCTGTGACTGGTTTCCTGCCCTCTGATCGAGGTGCTGTAAAGCCTGTCCTGCCACCACCCACTGACGAAGGCATCTCCTGACCTGAATAGCGGAACACTCCATTATGTCCATTAGATTGCCAGGCCGGTTGTTTCAACTGACCTCGTCCCTCGTACTGGCTTAGCGTCAATGGGTTGGAGAGGTTACAGCCCAGCTCCCTGCTAGGTTGGCTGGATGAAACGTAGCCAAGCCCTCCGTATCTCTCCTGGTATGGAATGGGACAGGAAGGTCGGAATTCTGGGAAGGAACCTGGAAGGACGTTCTCCTCTTGCTGCCGTTGCCGCTCCCACAGGTTAGCCACGAGGCTGCGATGCGCCGGGAGCTTGGGGAGGCGAGGGACAGCGCTGGCACCGAACTCTCTGTGACGGGGATTCACACCCTCTTCAACAGGCGCTACTGAACGCACCTCCTTCTTCCTCTTCTTCTTTTTCTTCTTACGTTTCATCATCTCAGGGGAGATATCGGCTTCGACCATCCACAGTTTGTTTCGCTCTTCTGGAGGAGGCACTGCAAAAGATGTACAGTTGTAAGCAACGTTAACACTTTGTTGAAACAGCGAATTTTAATCTCACATTTCAAAGGTCGTATATCTTTTGCAACACTTTACATGTAGATTATCTTATTTAACATTCTAGATTTTATTTTATATATCGAGGCGCATTAACCATTAGGTTACGTTAACAAAATATTTTCGTTTATTAAACCTGCATTATCCAATGTTTAGTCCATCTTTAAGTAAAACTATATATAAGTGCAACTAATACCACCTAACACATTCATTCATATTCACTGGCAATATTCATAATTTAGGCTAAAGGTTGGGTGCCAATATTTACATCCAAGTATAGCAACATGCTGTAATTTAAAGTTACGCTCATTAATGTGGATTTGGAAATAATGGTGAACGTATTAGTATTAAGTTAACATTTAAACAAACATCCATAATATGCGTGTTAACTTTGTTCTTTGTAGCGGATCAGAGTTGAATTAGATGGTTTGTGAATGTTAACTAATGCAGGAAAGTTAAAAGAATTGTTAGTCACCCATTATTTTTCTGAAATCAATCTTTATGTGCTTGGATCAATGATTTTGAACATTTCTGAGGAGTCAAGATAACTGTACTGACCAGGTGTCCCAGTGGGTGTAACTGAGATGTCCTGAGGTAAAATGGCACCTCTTCGTGCCACCATCTTTGTCACGTGCTGGGCCCATGCAGAGGACATCTCCATGGACGGCTCATTCAGTTCGAAGTTAATACCCGCTTTGGAAAAGCGACAAATTCCATCAGTGTTTAATTTCATTCGTCATTTTCTTAAATAGCCCTTCTTCATTTCTCAATACTAAATTCTACTCAGTAAACTGGAGCATCAAAATCATTTTTTCTCCACACATCCAGCAGGAGGTGCTATACTTACCCACTGGTCCCTCATGGGACACCGTGTGCATGCTGAAGGACAATTCTTTTTCCGGGTCCATTTGTAGTTCCTTTCGCTTCGAGAACGCTTTGGCTATCATCTTGCTCTTCTTGATGCGCTTCGGCTCATCGTCACTGCGTCCAATTATCCTTAGATTACAGGAAAGGCGTAAATATGACACCGGATATTGTATACATAATTAGGCCGCTAAGACATTCTGTTTAGCTATTGCAGCATATGATGGACCAAACATTTTATTTTATACAATTTCTTATCAAAAGTGCCTATAAAATAATATTAGACTGCATTTAAACACAGATCGAATGAGATGTTCATTTGTTGTCGACTTTCAGTCAGAAACCCCTTAGTGGTAATGCGTGGGAGATTCTCTATAATTCAGACAGTGAAAAGTAGCAATGGACTCATTTCAAAAGAGACACCTTGTAAATAAACGTACCTACACCAGGTGCGCTTCCAAATGAGAATAGTGGCTTTGGTCCATACCCATGTGCTCATGGCAATGCCGGTACCAAACATAGAGAACAGATTGATCTTCTCCACCAGCAGACTGGGCCGGTTTTTAATGGTGCACTCTGGGATCGGTTTCTTGGTCTGATGAGCTATGGTGACATTAGCTTCACACCTGGAACAAACAGTATTTTTGTAATCTGAATCACCGTATAAACATATTCCGTTAAATAATAACGGTGGATAAACAAATATTTAAAAGTATATATTTTTAAAAATGCTTACAGAACAAATTCCCTAAAGCTCCTTTCCCATTCCGCCTGGTTGAAGAAGTCGTAGAAATGGCATCCAAAAGTGATGAAAACAAAACCAAAAGCTAGAAAACCAAATATGCCTGGTAGGAAGAAAAAGTCTTTAGCTATGTAGACAATTTTTTGCATTCATGCATTTAAAAAATGCTCTGATACCATCATCCAATACCAGGTAATACCACGAGACATAAGCCTAGTGTATGGTGTCGCACTTAAGTACAGACTACACAAAATGACAACGATCTGGGTGCATTTCACAATTAATGATGGCGAGCAAAGCTATGCAGACTGCAAACTGTGCTCGGAAAATGTGAAGAGGAGGAACTACAGCCTCTTCCTACAAAACACACACCCTGATAAAATACCTTAAACATAAAACTCAACACGAGGGGCTCATCAGGAAAAAAAAAATGTCTACAGATAACACAAGCAGTGCTTAGCCAGTATGTTGTTCTTAAAGGTCGCTCGCAATCGACACGATGAAAACAAATACCTGCAACCCAACCCCATCCAAGGTAACTAATGCAGCTAGCTAATGCACTTCATTTTAAAATCAAGCTGCTTATATTATAAAGAAGAAGACCAGTAGCCTAAGTGCATGAACACACTCGGGCACTTTTCATGGCCACTATGGAAAGAAAAACAAGGGCTAAATAAAATGATTGATTAATACTAAGCAGGTTACTCATTTTGGGTGTTGGTTTTGGTAACGAGGAGTACCCGAAACATGATTCATGTCTGATTCAGTCTGGGGAAAAAAATGGTATTGATGCATCTCTAGGGAAAAATAAATAAATACTATGCAAAAGAAAACTGTACCAAGTCTCAGCATGGTCTCGTTGATTTTGCTTGCTGCTTTTTCACTCAGCAGTCCTGGATGGTTACTTTTGATAGAAAATAGTGTCATGACACCTGCAGAATTGGGAAAATTGAATCAACTTCAGGTATAAAAAATGAATCAAGCAATAAAAGACTGCTGTCTTTCAGTCATCGTCTTACCTCTTACAAGGAAATAGCCACCAACAGTGAGTACCACGCCGATTGGAGCAAGAACAAACCCAGCGCGGTATCTGTAGTTTTTGTAGCCAACAAAGCAGATTCCACTAACAGAGTCTCCATCGACCTGTATGATGTTCAGCAGAGTTTATGACTACTGTAGCATCCAGTGCAGCACCAAAAATGTCCCAAAAAAAACAACAAGAACAAGCGGCCTTACCTGTGCAATGGCCAGTATAGCCACTGTGAGGATAAACGGGATGGACCATGTGACCAGGTGGAAGTATGACGTCTTTCCAGACAGAGGTTGGTGCGTAGTGCCCAGGGCTTTGAAAGATGTGTGCCAGGCGTAGGTGAGCATAACAAACCAGATGACCCCTGACATCAAAGAGTAGTAGACGATGATGAAAATGATAACACACGAAAGCGTCTCTGTCGATCTAGAGAGAGGAGAAAGAACAAATTGATTTTCTGGGTGCTGTCAAGTACATTCATAACATTCTTTGAAATGCTCCTTCGGAAGTGTTCTTACGAGGGCTCTCCAAGCCGCATGGTGTTGTCGCTTTTGCACACGATCTCTTTGCGCGCACCGTCCATGAACTGAGCGAGCCACCCGATGCTACCCACGAAGAAGCAGGTATTGATATAGAAGAGGATTACAGCCGGGTAGCGATTGGAATTTTTCCAATCGGCAAGAAACGTCGCCTGTGGAAAAGAGAAAAAAAAGACGCGACACGTTGTCAAAAAATTTTATTCACTGTACAGGGCTACCAATGCATTTGCTCACCACAATCATCAATGAGCCTTGAGCACCATGACCCTGTCGCCAGTTCACTGGCTGTCTTTCCTTGGACCACTTTTGGTAGGTACTAACCACAAGACCTGCCGTTTTGGAGATGCTCTGACCCAGCTGTCTAGCCATCACAATTTGGCCCCTGTCAAAGTCGCTCAGATCTGTACACTTGCCCATTTTTCCTGCTTCCAACACGTCAACTTCGAGAACTGACTGTTCACTTGCAGCCTAATAAATATATCCCCAAATCAGCACTCACACGGCTTCAAGACTGTTTCTATACATCTATTACTTTCTAAAAGTATGTTTTTTGTTGTTCTCTTCACATGACTGCTTCAAAAACAACGTAAAATGACGACTCTTTGCCGTCATCCCTGCCTATAGTGTTATTTTGGCAAGTAAGTACTCTATACACCTTCTATGGGTGACAAGTTGAGATTTACAAAGTGGGATAGCAACGAGTATAATAATAATAAAAGTACTTATTACCAGTTTATCATAATTTATCTAAACATTTCTCCATATTTGACCCCACACAGTAGTCATGTTCACTTACTAATGTAAAGAAAGTGCAAAGCAGGGTGATTGAACCGAAGATGGCGATGTAGTCGTGCATGTCGGAGTGTTCCTCCTCCGTGAAGAGGGGATTGTCACACTGAATGCCGCAGCCCTCCACGTCCTTGTACCAGCTGGCCTGGATGTCGGTTTTCACCAGAGGAGCTTCACATTGTCCTGATATATTGAATTTGATTTTCTGCACCTCGTTCTAGAAAAATACACACTTTAAGCGTACTGTTCATTTGAGTCAGTCACTCAAAGGTAGCATCAACCCCAAACATCCTGCCATTCCTGCTGTAGTTATATCTCGAGCAAACGTCAACCAAACACAAACGTAAGCAAAACCAACATAGGGAAGAGTTATACCTGACAACCGAGAGGAAACTTGTCCGTGTTCTCACACTTCAGGAAGTTGGGCCACCCTCGCTCCTGTTCCACTATGCTGCAGGGTCGGCGGGTCGCCTGGCACAGGGTCTGGCTGGGCAGCTCCACTTTGCCGTTCTCACACTTGGGCATGTAAACAGCACACAGTAAAGGCTGAATGACCGCCCAGCAGCGAGGAGCATTTCTCAGACCTGAAGAAGAAAACATGTCAGAGGTGAACATTTATATTTCATTCAAATATCACGTGTATCTGTCTAGTGCTACCCAGAAATTTGAAACTCATTTTTTTTAGTGATTAAATTTAATTACATTTTTTATTATTAAGCCAATACCCAATACTAAAGCAATTCTGAGCTGACTTTCTCAGAGCTTCTGTTGGCAGGTTATGCAAAACATCAAATACAGTGTTAGTCAGCTTTGAAAAGACATTATGGTCAAAATTATATATCACAATCCTACTCATATCTTACAGAATCAGCTTTCCCTATATGATTAGTGTGAAAATCTCTTTTGCATTGTGCACTTGGAAGTAAATTATGAACTATGGCTTGGTAAATGGCTAAAGGTAAATGGTCTACACTTATATAGCACTTTCTTTTAACCTTAGCAGTTCTCACCCATTAACTCACACACGCTGGTAGCAGAGCTGCCATGCAAGGTGCTAGCTTGCCATCAGGAGCAATTTAGGGTTCAGTGTCTTGCCCATGGTATGTGGAGTCACGTGGGCCGGGAATCAAACCGCCAACCCTACGATTAGTGGACAACCTGCTCTACTACCTGAGCCACAGCTGCCCCTAATGCTAATGCAGAGCTCATTAATTTTTTTTACTCTATACAGTCAAGCTAGCAGTCAAGATGGTTTTTGCAAAAGAGATTTTCAGGTTTTGTGTCAGGTGTCAGGGCACAGACTGTGTAGAGAGAGATCCTAACAATAAGACAGAGCCTAAGAGATGAAATGCTGCGCATTAGTAAACAATAATTTGGGTCCTGTGTTCAATGCAAAATCTGCTACTGTGTCAGTCAACTTCGCAGACTTCAGTGTTAAATCTGACCTGATACCAATATAGCGTTTCAAGCAGGAATCGGCTCTGAAGCACTCTTTGTCAAACCAACAAACAATCTAACAAATTTCAGGTATTTCAGACAGTCAAATCCAAGCACTTTCTCTTTCATGAGTCCAAAATCTGATGAACAATTATAGCAAGGTGTCTGGCTGCTCCATGAATTGCATGCTGATGTGGGGAACTTGCCCTTAATTGCTGCATTCAACTAAAGGTTAACTGAATTTCTGACTTTCATCTAGGAAAAAAACCAAGAAAACGCCCCTAACTTGGAAGTCCTACTCTGGAACATGGCACAGTCTCCTCAACCCCGAGTTCAGCAAGTGACGTCGAAACAACATGGCTGCTCACATCATCAACAGTAAACAAACTAGCACTTCTTTTTTTTTTTAAGTGAGCTATACTGTATATACTAGTATTAGCTTTAGACCAATCAACATACAGATATATTCACTTGTTAAAAAGTATAACACTGGCTACACAGTCCACTGTTATGAGGAATTAAATATACATCACTCATCACAGTTAGCTGGCTAGCTCGTTGCTAACAAAAGAGGCACGGAGTATGCAACATAAGCATACAAAATCGGTCTGAATCTTATGATAATCTCGATTATTTATCCTGATTATTCATTGATTTTAGGGACGACATATTTTTATCGCACTTTCACATTTAAATAAACAGACCGCTGCTTTCACCTCCATGTTGTGCTACATTCCTGCTAATGTACAAATCTGTGCATCAAATTAAGACTGAGCCGTAACGTGCATCATCTCATTAATGCAAAATATAAATAAAATCGTACCCGAAATATAGGATGAGTAAAAATAAATACGCCATCAGCCAAATGAACATACGCATCAAATATAACAATATGCAACCAAATGAAAACAATTCAGGCGAATGCAGAAAAGGCAGTAACAGTGTTTACAGGAGGAGAGACGCAGACAGATCACCCAATAGAGCGGTGACGCAGGGATGACGTCATTCTGTACCGGAACCCGGAGGTTAGCGTCACACCGATTCCCTCGACAAAAACACAATAGGATTTTCATATAGACTTTTGTATTATTGCAAAAAAAACTAATCTCTGTGATCAACAAAAGTTTACAATACGGACACGTTTTGTCCAGCAAGATGATTTTCACACATGAACACAACTTTTATGAAGTTTGAAGCCTGAATACAATCCTCAGAAATAAACAGCTAACCGTACGCTATAAACGAACTACACCACGGTCGCTCGACTTCAACGTCACCATCACCACGCTTCCGATAACTTCTCCAAACTTGATTTAAAAACGTTTTCCGTAGTACGGATTTACTCCGTGGATCGATCTCCATCCACAGTTTTTTGGGGGGAATTGTGCACAGCAAACCTGAACCAGTTTAATCTGCAAAGTTTTTTTCCTGTTCGGCGTGATGATGTTTAATGTCCCCGACAACGTCTGTAGTCCTGTTTAGCAACATTTTAGTGTCACGATTTCCCCTCGCGTAAGTACTGGAGCTCGCGGCGCGCTCTTTTAGTGACACTGACTTTGTTTACTTTCTACATGTGCATTTATTATGATTTCTGTCCTGTCTCCGCCCCGTATTGTCATCGGTCGTTCCTTTATGTGTCATCATTAGTCTCAGCTGTTCTTGTTCACCTTTAATTACGTTTGTCATTTAAACCCCTCGTGTCCCTTTGTTCGACGCGAAGTATTGCGTGAGTTTTCCGTGTACTAAGCCTTTGTTCATAGTTTTGATCCTATTCTCGACCTCGTTGTTGGATTCTTGTTTAGCCTTGTTTATGCCGTTTCCCGATCGCCTGACCTTTCACCTGTTTTTGACCAAGCTATTGTCTCATGTTTTGGATTTGTCAGCCTCTCTTCAACAACGCTCTTATCTGCACTTGCATCCGTCCTAAACCCTCATTACGTGACAGTTAGCAACCGCCTTTTTCAGTACACGTAAAAGTTTTTTTAAAAATGATGAGTGGGGTATTACTGGTGTATTTTATGAGTGGGGTATTACTGGTGTATTTTATGAGTGGGGTATTACTGGTGTATTTTATGAGTGGAGTATTACTGGTGTATTTTATGAGTGGGGTATTACTGGTGTATTTTATGAGTGGTGTATTACTGGTGTATTTTATGAGTGGTGTATTACTGGTGTATTTTATGAGTGGGGTATTACTGGTGTATTTTATGAGTGGGGTATTACTGGTGTATTTTATGAGTGGGGTATTACTGGTGTATTTTATGAGTGGTGTATTACTGGTGTATTTTATGAGTGGGGTATTACTGGTGTATTTTATGAGTGGGGTATTACTGGTGTATTTTATGAGTGGGGTATTACTGGTGTATTTTATGAGTGGGGTATTACTGGTGTATTTTATGAGTGGTGTATTACTGGTGTATTTTATGAGTGGGGTATTACTGGTGTATTTTATGAGTGGTGTATTACTGGTGTATTTTATGAGTGGTGTATTACTGGTGTATTTTATGAGTGGGGTATTACTGGTGTATTTTATGAGTGGGGTATTACTGGTGTATTTTATGAGTGGTGTATTACTGGTGTATTTTATGAGTGGGGTATTACTGGTGTATTTTATGAGTGGGGTATTACTGGTGTATTTTATGAGTGGGGTATTACTGGTGTATTTTATGAGTGGTGTATTACTGGTGTATTTTATGAGTGGTGTATTACTGGTGTATTTTATGAGTGGGGTATTACTGGTGTATTTTATGAGTGGTGTATTACTGGTGTATTTTATGAGTGGTGTATTACTGGTGTATTTTATGAGTGGGATATTACTGGTGTATTTTATGAGTGGGGTATTACTGGTGTATTTTATGAGTGGTGTATTACTGGTGTATTTTATGAGTGGGGTATTACTGGTGTATTTTATGAGTGGGGTATTACTGGTGTATTTTATGAGTGGTGTATTACTGGTGTATTTTATGAGTGGTGTATTACTGGTGTATTTTATGAGTGGGGTATTACTGGTGTATTTTATGAGTGGTGTATTACTGGTGTATTTTATGAGTGGGGTATTACTGGTGTATTTTATGAGTGGGGTATTACTGGTGTATTTTATGCTGTAGAATAAAACGTGAAAATATTTGTGGCTTGTGTTCACCACAGACATTATTTCAGGCTTTTAACCAAAATCCCATTTTAAAAAAACCACTGACTTCGGGACGATGGAACCGGAAGGGCTAAAATGCTAACTCGTTTCCGGGTTTTGGCATTACAAATGACGTCATCCCTGCACCACTCTATGGTGATTGGCTGTAAGTTTAGGGAGCGGTTGATTTGATCTGCAGCGGATTTTTCTATGAGCGGAGGACGGATTTTAAACGTCAATATCACAGTCGATCATTTGCATGTAATCGTGGGCAGTCAAAATCGTAATCGAGATCAATATTCAATTAAATGTGCAACCCTACCTCCGGGCTAATCTGGCATAGCAAGTAGACTTAACCGCATGTTTCTGAGAGGTGAGAGAGGTGGAAACCAGAGAACCCAGAGGGAACCCACTCAGAAACATGCAAAAAACATGCAAAACACCATGCAGACAGTAATCTGAACTCAACATTGAACCCTGGACCTATTCAGTGGACCATACACATTTATTTCTTTGAAATAATATTTATTAAAAATAAATATGATTTGTAGTATAGAGAAAAGAAGGAAGAGAAAGAGATTGTGGGGTTGTTGGTTTTTTTTTAAACGCTTTGTTGAGACCTTTCTTTCATCAGCTGTACAAAACAATAAATGCAGACGTTATAATAATCACCTCATTTCTACACGTCATCGGCAGTCAAACCGTGAACTCACACTTTCTGTAGAGCTTTGTGCTGTTTCTACATACTGTAGATATAGAGCTGAAGTGTTTCTCACAAGTGAGGGGAAAATGGGCCTGAAGAATCACAAACATGCACACAACAAACCCTGAGCACTTTGAGATTCAGGTGTGAATGAGGAGGAGGGGGGAAAAAAGCAGGAATGGATCATTAATGGGTGCTAATGTTAATTACAGAGAGCTTCAGCAACAGGAAATCTTACTCATTACTCGTTTATTTAATGCAAATGAATAGCTGTAATTCTAGCTCTTTTGTGTTTCACAGCTTCAAATTGAAGGATGAGTCCAGAATGAAATAAGTTAGTCTTTTGAAATGTATTATCTTTTTTTTTTAAACCCAACAAAGACTGAAAAAATCTGAACTGCAAAACAAACAAACAAACAAACAAACAGATAAATAAAAACATGTACAGAGGGCTACAAAGCAAAATGTGACGTAAACACCAACACTGGGTTTGATGGTGTAGTTTGTTCAAGCTTTCTAAATTCTTGAAAGCAAATCAACAACTTCTAGGAATTTCTAGGAATCCTTTGTTTATAATATATACAACTTTAATGTTTTGACACATACCTGTGCGTTTTGTTTTTGCATTCAAAGTAAAAAAAAAATGCATCTACATACATCTATTTTTAGCTTTTCCTCACCACTGCAGGACATTAGTAGTAGTAGTAGTAGTAGGCTTAGTATTATTATTATTAATAATAATAATAATAATAATAATAAACTAGCTGTAATACATCATTTTCACTTTTTTTTAATCCAAATTTTAAGTGTTTCCTGTGTGTGTGTGTGTTTAATAACATCTTACCAGACCACATGGCCAACTTCTCAAAAGCTTCTTCTTGTGTCTCGGAGTCTTCAGCCAGCACCAGAGACGTGTGCGTGTACGGCAGAGGCGAACCGAGACACGTATTGTACTTCAACACTTCACACGTCGTCGTTTTCTTGCAAAAGTCGTTGAACATGCTCTCGTTTTTGTGTAACATCACGGCCTGGCTCACCATCACAGTGCTGACCCAAACCCAAAGCATCCCAAATCGACCAACAATGGAGCTGGAGGACATTTTACACAGCGACAACAACAATACTACAACAATCTGGACTTTTGGGTTCATTTGTATCCGTGCCAGTCCATGCGTCCTGCGATAGAAAGTGTTTCCCAGAACCAATCCGAAGTCATAATTGAAGAATCGGTCACATAATAGCGGATTTGTGTGTGTGTGTGTGTGTGTGTGAGAGAGAGAGAGAGAGAGAGAGAGAGAGAGAGAGAGTTTCTTCTTCTCTCCTTCTTTATTCTATTCCTCAGTTAAAACTTTCCACTCCGACGCAGAAGTTACGCATGGCCTTCATTTCAGTGCGTAAAACCAAATAAAGAATTGTATGAACCTCGGATTGTTTGACTTGAAATAACAATAATTAAAAAAAAAAAACTATAATCCTCAAGACGCTTAAAAAAAAGAAAGAAAAGAAAGTACAGAATGGCTTCATCACCATCCCCCACTTTTCAGATGGAGGTGGGAATAAACTGGCCTCGGAGAGTGTAACTCGATCCCCAGGCTGCTGGTTCAGCCCCCCAGATTTTTGCCAGCAAAAAAAAAAAAAAAGAAGATGAGGAAAAAAAAAAAGAAAGAAGTTTCAACACAGACTAAATCTTATTCCATGAAAAGATCATGTTAGATTGGACTCATGTGTAGCTTCTTCATCCGCGCAAACATTTCTGCACATTTCTCCAAATTTGACCCGCGGTTCCTAAAAAGCCAAGCTTCTTCTCCCATCCCCCTCTAAGTGTGTGTGTGTGTGTGTGTGTGTTGTAGTCGAGTCGGAACATTCAGTCCATCCTCCAATAATGCCAGTGTGTGTGCAGTCCAGTACCACACACACACACACACACACACACACACACACTTCTGCTCTCCATATGCCATATCAAAAAGAGCACAAGTGTTTGTTTGTTTTGTTTTTTTTTTTAAATCGTTCATTCTTTGTGTATTGAGAATCTTAATTCTATTACATAGCTGCATTCATAGCTGTGTCTCAATCTTGAGCTCAGTTTGCTGTCTGAGGTGTCTAAAACAATACTGCTGTGCCTTATACAGATTAAACTTCATCACTTGTCTTAAACTTTAACTATGAACAAATGAATATCACCTGCTAGAGAAACTGGGGTGGGGGGGGACGTGTTTGCCTCCGGGGTTAGGGGCTCAAATCCCACCTCCACCCTGTGTGCATGTTCTCCCTGTGCTTCAGGGGTTCCCTCCAGGTACTCCGGTTTCCTCCACCAGTCCAAAGACATGCGTTGTAGGCTGATTGCCATTTCCAAATTGTCCATAGTGTGTGAATGGGTGTGTGAATGTGTATTATTGTGCCTTGGGATGGGTCGGCACCCCGTCCAGGGTGTCCCTTTGCCTCGTTCCCCGAGTTCCCTGCGATACGCTCCAGGCTCCCTGTGACTCTGTGTAGGATAAGCGGTATGGAAAATGGATGGATGCTATAGAAACATTTCTACAGATGATTTTCTTCAGTGTGTGTAAGAATGAAACACTTGCTGAGTGTTGAGACTAGCTAATACGATTTGTAGCTCCATTTGGTCCGTTAGTTATATAGTTATTGCTAGTATTTACATAGCACTGCGTGTAATTTGTATATCTTGGAGGAAAATGCGCTTTTAAAATGCACTTTTAGCATTTTTAGGATTTTCTCCTAGACACATTCTTTTGCAAACTTTGTTGCTTATTATCTTTACATCAGGTTCACATCAAGTCTCGTAACAATAACAGTAATGATGGTGTTAAGAGTAAGATGATAATTCAGATGATAAGATGCATCATCAAACCTTTTTTAAAAAAAAAAAACTATAAAATGTAACTATGATGCTGAAAGAAAATGAGTTGTGGGAAAACTGGATAGTTTTTAACTCTTACCGATACATACAATACAGGTGTCTGACAGAGTTCTGACTACAAGCTGATACCTGATCACGTTTGGTACACGAGCTGAATCTCAAAACATTGCAGATGTGATGCTGTTGTGTCCTGAAACTCAGTATTAATAGTCAGTACGGGATCAGTACCTGGAATAAACCTTTTACATACAACGATACTTGATAATGTCATTAATAATATCACAGTATTGCAGTCAAACACGCCAAAGTCTGAGTCAACATTTTTTTCTTCTTCTTAAGTCTGCTCGTAATATACATTTTGACCTTTACGCCTTCCAGTATAACTTCTAGTATTGTTAAAATTTGGATGATTTTGTTTCTCGGTTAATCACAATGTTAATCACGATGTTAATCACATCCCACGGTTGAAAAACCTCCTAGTTTCATCCATGTGTTTTGGTGCTCCCAAAAAACGATTGAATGTTAATCAAGTAGGCGGTAATATTAACAAACTCCAAGTAGATGGGATTATATCATTCAGACGTAAAGCAGCAGCGAGGTTGAATCAGGTTGTGGTTGGTCTACAGTGTTGTCTGTCCAGAACAGGACCTCCTTAAAAGGCCTGTGAAACATGGCTACTATAGAGTGAGTCAGAGAGGGGACCACACACACACACACACACACACACACACACACACACACACACACACACACACACACACACACACAAAACATGAGGCCCAGCACCTCCCTAGCTCTCTATAATTCCGATCCGTATTGGTGGTAGAGAGAGAGACTGTGAATTTTGAATGCGTATATCTTCTAAATCCCACGTCTTTTATACAGTATGTCGTTCTAAACAGTGAATTCCCAAGCACTCACACACACACACACACACACACACACACACACACAATCTATATTTATTCCCAATAAACGAACACAGGAAAGGATAGCCCAGTATCATGTCATCCTATGACGCAGAGGGGATTGCTTCTTGGCCAAGATAAACACGTCATGCCTGTGCTTATGACTTAGAGAAGACAAGGCGTGTTTATTATAGACCAGGCCTGTGTTTTGTTTTTGTTTTTTGGGGGTGGGGGGGACCCTGCCAAAACCTGTGTCTGCTGTAAATGGGTAGAGAACACAGGTGAGCAGGAAAATGGCTCCTGATGAACAGCTTGCAGTTCTTTTTTATGTGCCATCTCTCATACACAATGTATTCTTCAATATAAGGGGTTTATTTATTAATATTCAATACCATGCACTACTACAAGACATCTTGAATCCCATCTACTAACCATGTTTAAATCCTTTCATGCGCAATTATATTCTAATAATTTTGCCAGTCAGCCAATCAGAAACAAGCAATATCTAGAGATATTCAGGATGGCGGCACGGTAGCACACAGTGGCAATTACGGGTCCAGAAATACAGTGCAGGTTACGTGTAGTCCATACCGATTAGGAAACTGTTCCCAGGGATGTCCCTGGACTATAGATAAGAGTATCACACACACCTAGCTTGATCATAAACCTTTTTGGACATGTCCATGAAGTTGCTCCTACAGATTCTCATTCCTACTTTTAAGTACAAAGTGTGATTATTTCTATAAACGTGGCTTCCTAAGAACGTCAGCGATGATGACGTGGCCTATATCATTACTAATTCGTTCCAATTTAGATGGAAAATTCCGTCAGTGTAACAGTGGAGAGATTTAATGGTGCAAAATCAATCCATGGTCCAACATCGTTGTGGATTTTAGCTGCAGTTAGGCATTTGAATATTTTCTACAGGACACATTTTTACATACAGTTGAAGTTTTTTAAGTGTTTATAGTAGATGTGGTATAAGTATACATGAAAGCTTTGTTGCCTAACACATGACACCCTATACACAAAATATCCCAAAGGCAAAAACGGCACCATATCGGGGGGGAAAAAAAACCCCAAAATGACTCATCCCTGAAATGTACAAAACAAACCAGGTTGCATGTTTGCAGTAAGAATGCACATACACACATACGTATATAGAAGATATGTATAACGGGGATAACCGATCTGCACAGCTAATTTTAGCTGTCCATGTGTAGAAAGGAACGCTCAGTAACCTTTGAAGCAGTAGGAGGCACTTCTGAAAATTTAGTGTTGCCAGTCTTTGCAACATTCTCCAAGTGCAAAAGAATAAATATCACATTACATTACGGTGATTCAGACCTCCCATCTACATTTCATATAATTAGCTTCCAAATCTGTTCTCTTACAACATGAAAAGGTCATTATTTTTTTAATCCCACCCAATCATTCAGGTCACTTTCGGTGTAATAACCACAGCATTCATGACACGTCATGATCACGTGGTTTTCATGCGTGTCGTGTAGTTTAGCTTCACTCTGATTGTACTAAGAGGCACGATGCTGAGTGTCAGACCGAGCTGTTCCACGTTCAGCTCCATGGGTCCGAGTGGTGTTGCACGGTGTAGTCCTGAAGTTTAATCTGATCTTGGATCTGGTTAATCAGGACCTGAGAGAGCAGGATTCCCACCAGCTGTAAGAGAAGCGAACACTGAATTAGATTTCGTTAAATTCGAATGATGTTCACGAACTTGTATCAGCCCTGCACTAGCCTAGGAGGAGAAGTGCTTCTGGGCACTTTCATGACGAGCAAATACAGCATGTTAAGGTAATAATAATGATGAGGTGGGGGGGAAACTAAGGGTTTGCATTTCCTTTTCTTTAAGTGGTGTAAATATTGTGTTCATTTGTACATTTTGGATCGTTTTCATTTTCTCCATTCAAAAACCAGAGGGGACGCAAACTTTATCGCGTTTTATTTAAAAACATGTAGAACTTGAAACAAACTGCGTTGATGGGGGTGTATCCATGTGCAACAAGTCTAGTCCTTGCATCCATCCCAACCATTTTCTGTACCGCTTATCCTACACGGGGTCACGGGGAGCCTGGAGCCTATCCGAGGGAATTTGGGGCACAAGACGGGGCACACCATGGACGGGGTGCCAACCCATCGCAGGGCACAATCACACACACACACACACACACACACTACAGACCATTTGAAAATGCCAATCAAAATACAAAGCATGTCTTTGGACTGGGGGATGAAACCGGAGTACCCGGAGGAAACCCCTGAAGCACGAGGAGAACATGCAGACTCCGTACACACAGGGTGGAGGCGGGATTGAAACCCCCAACCCCGGAGGTGCGAGGCAAACATGATAACCAATAAGCACCTCCTTCTTATTACTAACTTGTATGCCTGAAATACCTTTAAAATGTACTTCAAACAGGAAGGAAACTATTGAAGGAAAACTATTTCAGACATTTGACCTTGACCCTGTTTGGATCAATTCCAAAATCTAATCAGTTCATCTGCTGGTTAAAGTGGTACTTCCGTATAAATCCGGCAAACAATCCTACATCCATCTCAGCTGGATGGATGGATGGATGGATGGATGGACAACCTGAAAACAGAATCCCTCCAGCACCTCTTGGCAGAGGCATAAAATGTTTAATGCTACTTACAAAACCAGAAGCATAAGAGTACAAACTAATTAGCATAACTGAAATATTTGTTGTAATGTATAGAACAAAACACTTGGGGGTGGGGCGTTGTAGGAAAATAATCAACGTTGGGATGGTGTGATAAAGCAGAGTTACTGTTACCATCCCAAACCGGTATAAAAGCACGTGCAATGATTACAGTTATCTAATTTATTGATGAACGACATGCCGATATTTTTTATCCGTTTACAGGTACATTTAATCCAAAACCCGTTCGCTCCTGTTAACACTTACGTTATAGCAGCTATAAAAGACTTGCTACCTCACCAGCCTCTCTTTTTTTCCCTCTCCCATGAGATTAAGATTAAATGGATATTAAATCAACTGTATCAATAAAATCTAGATTATTTTTAGTTATCAGATAATTTCATGGAAATTACTATACTACTATGCTCCCGGTTCGCTTATTACGTTTTGGCGTATTTTAAAGTGACTCTGTGGTTTAATTAGAAATTCCTTCAGATAATTAAGAGCTTGTAATGCTTACGATTATTATTATGAATACAAATAAAACATGATTCCAAGCGCTTAGTCGAGTCCATACGGAGGCTGGATAGATGGACAGATGTTGCACTGATCTTATAAATGCCTTCAACATCCCTATTAGAATTGTTTTGTCGTCTTGTCGTTTGTGTCCACTGCTAGCCCCGTACCTGAGGGATGGCAAGGCCCAGTGCTATGCCTCCGAGCAGAAACAGGTTGCTGTGGATCCAGTTGACGAGTTTGTCAATGCAGCCGCTGGTGTTGATAAAAGCGCTGGCTCTCATCATCTCCAGCTTCTGCATGCCGTGTCCACACATACTGTTTATTAGAGCCTGTGACAAGACAGGGAGTAGAGAGAAATAAACACATGATAATTACGCCTGATTATAGATACCGTATATGTACACATACACAGACTCACTGGCCACTTTAATAGGAACATCTGTACACCTGCATTCATCCAAATATCCAGTCAGATTAAGTAAAAACATCACGTGGTCTTTTTTCCAAGCATCAAGTGTCCAGATTGGGTGAAATCTGTGTCCACTTTAGGCTCGTATTCTGGTCATCCGCTGTTGTAGACGATCCACCTAAAGACTTGTGCATTCTGTACTGCTTTTCTGCTCACCACGGTTGTAGAGAGTGGTTATTTGAATTACCATAACCTTCTGGTCAGCTCAAACCAGTCTCGCAATTCTTGCATCAACAACCATGCCACGCTCAAAGTCACAGAGATCACATATTTCCCCATTCTGGTGTTTGATGTACGTAAAACAAGGACTGAAGTTCTTCACATGTATCTTCCCTTGTATGATTATATGCATCATGCTGCTGCCACATGATTGGCTGATTGGACAATTACATGAATGTGCAGGTGCGCAGGTGTTCCTAATAAACTAGACAGTGAGTGTATGTACTTATACCGAGTGGGGGGGGGGGGGGAATGATCCTGGTTTGTGTGTGAACAAATGAAAGAGATTCCTCTTATTTTATTTATTTCTTTTATTTGTATTGAGTTTAGAGAATCCTTAATATTACAGCAAATGAGTCGGAGACAGCAGGGATATTAATTAGCAAGCACAAAAGTTTGCATCACTGTTGAAATGCGCTAATAATTTTATGTAAACGTGCCTTACTAAGGCGTGTAACGATTCAAAATAATGAGTATTATTAAAAGCATGTTTAAAACAGACTCAAACGCTAAAGCATTTTCAGTTGACTTCAGTTAAATCTTAAAGCATTGACTTAGGAGTCTAGATCTTTTGTTCAGAAGATCTAGAACAAAAAAAAATATTGAGATGAAGGCCATGAAAGACACCGAAGTGTTTATGAGGACCTCATAAAAATAAGTGGGTGAAAAATTGCCAGAAAGAAAAAAAAAATCCAAAAGAAAGAGCATTAGACCTGAAAAAGCCCTTAGAAGATCAGATTTTGATCAATTTTGAGCATCTTTGTAACTTGTGATAATAAAGGAACATCGGTATCTTTGTGGTTAAATAATATCATTTTGGAAATGAAGGTCTGGTGATGCACTGATGATGGTTTAATCATCAGAAAACATTATGTCCTACTAAAAACAGGTCTTCTACAAGTGTTTTCGCTGGACGTTACGGCATTATTTTGGACTTGCACCCTTATCTCAACACTTACGGTCTTCGTTGTCAGATCTTTTTCCTCACCTCGTCTTTAGAGATGAGGCAGCAGGAGAAAGGCACGGCACAGCGCTCTCTGCTCGGGTTCTCCTCCGTGCAGTTGAAATACATGTTCTCAGACCACTCCATGTAAGAAACACCACCACAGCAGGCAAACTAGTACATAGCAGGAGAACGTCCTCATTGAAACAGCTACATCAGAACCACACAATAATACATTATGTGCATGACAATAACAAAAAAAGGAACTAAAGGAACCTCTTTTTGTGTGAAGTCAATGAGGTTCTGCAAGTCCAGATCATCTCTGTAATGCTTGACTGCATTGCTGAACATTTCGGTCACTTTATAGCGCGCCTGTAATGCACAGGACTCCAGTTAGAAACACTTATGTTCAAGAGTTTAGTTTTAAAAACACTGTTTGAATGAATCATTTATACTCCACATCAATATTGTAACCGAATACAATACGGCCAGCAGGGGGCGCGTTGCTTCCTATTAAGATTTATTTAGGGTGTTTGTTTCTTTGATATATTATGGACATGTTTAAACATTTGTAATAGTTTGATACATAAATACACTGGAAAATGTTGGTGTCCAGAGAATGCTGAAGATTTACAGAGCCGCTGAGGTGGCTATTTTTAATAAAGTGTAGCCACAAAGATATGACACAAGATAATATACCGAGGCCAAGAGTTAAGCTTCTCCTAACTACAACTTAGGTTTCTTGTGGCCATGAATTAATATAGGACAGGAAATAATAATAATAATTTTCTGGACGCAAATGCATTAATTCATGGTAATTATTGTGCTTTAAAATGAAAAAGACACAAAGAAACTGAATTAGATGATTGTGTTCAGAGGAACATGAGCGTAGACACGACTGATAATACTGAAATTACGCATAAGGACATACTGGTGTTGGGACATAAATATACACTTAGGCAACATCACTTTAAACAAATACTGAAAGCCAATACTTTTTCACCACTCCAGGCCAGACATTTAGTATCACGTTCTGCAACCTATTGAGTTACACAATTCACGGCATCTCGTGGTCACAAGATAATAATTCATGAACATGAGATGCTTCCTGGCCTCGAAATATTCATTCATAGCCACAGCCTATAAAAAAAAGAACTATGTCAGCTCAACGGTTTTGTAAATACGAGAGGTTTAAATTTACCTTGTCTGAAAAGACAAAACCTAAAATTCCAGCAACCAACTGCAGCATAAAGATGACAGACAAGCAGATGCAGAACTGTAGGCAAGAACAAACACGTTTTATTATCAGTTGGGACAGATGTGCACACAATATTTTTCTCTCAAAGCTGTGCGATAAAACCTCATCACAGGCTCTGCAATGAAAAGATTGTTTTTTTTCTACCTAGAAGTTTTAATGGTTATGTACTCCTTTAATATCTGATATCGAATATAGACACGCAGTTTGCTTTCTGGACTGTTACAGTTATTTTTAATGTTTTATTTTTGCTTTCATTACTGGAGATGGTATTTTTATGCGTGGGTGTCTGTCTGTCTGTCTATCCCATCCATCCATCCATCCATCCATATGTCTGTTCTTCTATCCATCCATCTATTAATCAAATTTTTGCTCTCATTACTGGGGGTTTTATTTTTGTGGATGTCTGTCTGTCCATCTATCCATCCATCCATGTGTCTGTTCATCCATCCATCCATCCTTCTATATGTCTGTTCATCTATCCATCCATCCATGTGTCTGTTCATCCATCCATCCATGTGTCTGTTCATCCATCCATCCATCTATTAATCATATTTTTGCTTTCATTACTGGGGTTTCTATTTTTTTGGATGTCTGTCCGTCCATCCATCCATGGGTCTGTTCATCTATCCATCCATCCATCCATCTATTAATCATTTTTGCTTTCATTACTAGGGTTGGTATTTTTGTGGATGTCTGTCTGTCTGCCCATCCATCCATCCATCCATGTGTCTGTTCATCTATCCATCCATCTATCCATCCATCCATCTATTTATCATTTTTGCTTTCATTACTGGGGATGGTATTTTTGTTGATGTCTGTCTATCTGTCTGTGCGTCTGTCCATCCATCTGTTTGTTCATCTATCCATCATATTTTGCTTTCATTACTGGGGTTGTTATTTTTGTGGGTGTCTTTCCATCCATCCATCCATCTATCTCTCTTTCTGTAAACACAATAGGGTTCTGGGGCCAGGGGGATTTGGGGCATGGGGTGATAAGGAGGGGTAGAGAATAGTGTAATTTTGTTCTTTGAAATGGCCTACATAATGATTGGAGGGGAAAAACTGCAAAAAAAAAAAAAAAGTCAAATTAACTGCCAAAATCAGTTGAACTGAAGTTTAATCAGCGTTCCCCGGCACTCTAAACCAAGCCGAATCTGTTTTGCTTTAGATCTAAAACTGACCGTCTGCAGGAGGCAGATGTTCTCTCGGAGAGAACCCACACATCCGCAGAACGTGAGGAGAAACATGAGAACTCCGACGATCAGCAGCAGGATGGAGGGGTCCACCGTCAAACAGGCCATCGCCGTCTCTGTACAGGAGAAAGAGAGACGCTAGCGCTAGGTTCAGAAACATATACAGGAAATGAACAAACACTGAAACAGACACAGCCTGATGTTGAGGAAAATCATCTCACCGTGTTTACTTATTCTGGCGTACACACCAATGGACATCAGCACCACTGAGATAATCTAATGGAAGACAGAGAGGACAAAATTAGTCAGATTATCAAGTCTGGGATTCAGTCCAAATTCCTGTGCAACAATAATATAAGTGTTTCTGAAGAAATAATAATAAAAAAAACCTCCCTGCAACCAAGAGCTGTGACGGGAACTAACCGCAACGTGACCAGATTTAGATTCGTTTAAAACACACCTATCAGGGGATTAATGCACAAGTAGGTAAATAGAACAAACCATGTAAACAGATTAAATCACCAATAAGAATGCAGCTTAGAGAGTATGTTTAAATAGGGCAGGGAAATCCTTTTATGGTCATTTTGATGGTCTTTTTGAGGAATTCTTGTTCACGTGCTGAGGAAATCTGTTCAGCTCGATTCGTCATGCAACAGCATCAGCACCACATCCTGGAGAATACAGACCCTGGATGTGATGGTGTGTTTTCAGTGGTTGTTTGCTTCATTTCACATGCGCAAGTAAAAAACACACACGAGGCTTTTTTAAAAAAAAAAGGGCAAAACAATGAGCAGAAATTAAAACAGAAGCCCTGTCTGTCACAGCGAGATTAGGCAATCGCGAGCATCTCTGAGCTCATGTATGTGGAAGAGGGTAGATAGCACTCTCCTTCTACATGTGTGACCCCTGTGATGCAGCACGAGCATGTAAAAATAATAATAATAATAATAATAATAATAATAATAATAATAATAATAAACACTTCAGAAATGTTGAGTAATTCACTCTGGATACATTTCTGCAGAGTTTTTTTTTTTTTTTACCCCCATGCGCATTCCTTTTTTATCATAAGTAACAGTGGCCACCTTTGACCTTAATAACTCCCTCAAATCCTCTGAGCAGTTCTGTTATTGCTCTGTAGATTTTGCCCGCTGCAGGATACACCCGCATACGTATGATTTTTTTTGTGTAGATAAATTCCAAATAGCGTTTACCTCCCAACCCCCACAGAGCCATGGGGGATACAAACTTTTGCACTGAACTGTAGATATATAGTGTGAAAACAAACTCTCCCGCTATTGTTGCCGGCTCTTCTAAAGCCATTATCAGTTAGCTTCCGATCTGGTTCAGAGGTCGTGGCGAGAGTGATCCAGATTAAACATAACGGCGCCATTGTAATGTCTCATTGAAGTTTCCTACACACTGGCTGCTCCTTTCAAAAGATGAATCACATTATGCAATTTCTTGCAATACCTGTTTGAACACATCAGATGTGTCTTCACTAGCCTAGCCTAGAGTCTTTAAAAATGCTTGGACAATGTTGAGTGATACTCATGGATAACCAGGAAAAGACAAATCCACCGTTTCTGTTTATCCACTGCTCCTGCGTTATAATTTCAGCTCGCTCGGATTTGACCGTCCTCATTCCACCATCTTTCATTTGATGTTTGGGTATTTTCTCGATAATAAAAAAGAGGCGGTGTCTTGCTGTTATTTTGCATCGGGTTTGTATTCGGGGTTAAAGAATTAAAATCCAGACCTTGGGGGTTAAAAGGACTTGCCCAAGCTCTGTCCTAAGATTCCCAAGACCATTGACGGCCAAACAATTATTCACAACTCCATGCATTTCCAAGTCAGTTGAAATACTAAAGACCTCTTTTGCATGAACAACAGTTTAAAAAAACGTTTGACAGATATAACTTGATGTTCAGTTGATGTGGACAGCTTCCTAGATAGAGTTTATTAAGCACTAATAGGAGGGCAGGAATTACGCTGCGTCATGCTCGCTCTGTGAATGTTTTGTTTATAAGCGTAACTTTAAAAAGTTCCATTTCTTTTAAAAAAAAAAATCCATTTGAATGAATGTTATCAAAATGAACACTGCTATCTTTTAGTCCATAATTGTCTGTACTTTCCATGATTAGAAAAGAAGTGATTAGCAAGTTTATTCTACGCTATCCCATCCAGCGTCCGTGGGATGTTCTGGACAAACAAGTCCGATCCACGAAGGCCCCACTTCGCAACTTACAGGACTTAAAGGATCTGCTGCTAACGTCTTGGTGACAGATACCACAGCACACCCTCAGAGGTCTTTCTTCTGGAGTCCGTGCCTCGACGGGTCAGAGCTGTTCTGTTGGCACAAGGAGGACCTACACAATATTCGTCAGGTGGTTTTAATGTTATGGCAGGTTATGTTGTATATTTATGATCTCCTGTTGAAAATTGGTGTACATAGTTTGTTCGTTCGAGTTCATTCGAGTCTTGTCGACTTTCCGCTTCCTAACCTATAGCACAAGTTAGTTCTATGGTTACAATCAGCTTCTACAAAAGACTTTTTCCCCCAAGCGAGCCTTTAAATGCTGAGCTTTTTATGTACAGTATTCATAGTTCATAGTATTTCTCAATTCATAAAAAATGAATTCTTTATAAAGGAGGAAAAGTGTGTTTAATTGGTGAAGGGAAATCCATTTTCTAGATCACTGGCTTCATTCTAAAGAGAGTTTTTACTACAAAAATGTGTGAGTACTAAAAGTCAAATGAAGAATGTAACTTTATTCGAATGCATCTAAGTGCACACTGCTACGAACCGGGAATTTTTTTTTTTTTCCCTTCCCACCTTTCAAAAGACAAATCTCTTCTTTCTTCTCAAGACATTTCTCTAATAATCAGATGTTTGGAAAGTCTCAAGACGACATCTTAACATCGGAGCTAAACGTTAAATCGAAACTTCAGCTCTGAATTCGAATCCGAACTTGAAAAGCGAGAATGACACCTAACGCGCATGACTGTAATCCGTCTGCTGCTTCGTACATGTTGTCCTTATCGCAGGAGTTCGTATTGTGACAGCTAGCTATTAGCATTCAGCTAGTTTGTGTGGTCAGAGTTGTTATCATGCTAGCTAAAGTGAGAGAATAAAGGCGGAATAAAGATGTTGTTAGGGAGCCTTGGTCAAAATGCACTAATTTACCATCAGTAATTAAGATCTTTTGGTTTTTTTTTTTTAATGAACTTACTTATAGTTTTACTTTCATACTTCAATGCAAGAGGTTTTACTTTAGCTTGAGTGACGAAGGTGAAGATGTACTTCAACTTTTACCAGAGTAGATTTACAGTTAGTTACAATTATATAGCATTTTCTAGATACTCCAAGCGATTTACATAGTATTGGGTCGGGGGGGTGGGGTGGGGGGTGTCAGATCTCCTCAACCATCACTAGTGTGTAGCATCCATGTGGATGATGTGACGACCTGAACACCCACTACACACTATAAGTGGAGAGGAGAGAGTGAAGTAGCTAATTCAGGGATGGAGATTATTAGGGAGGCCGTGATAGAGAAGGGCCAATGGGGGAATTTCGCCAGGACACCGGGGTTATACCCCGACTCTTTTACTATAAGCGTCTTGGGATTTGACCACAGAGAGTCAGGACCTCGGTTTAATGTCACATCCGAAACACGGTGCTGTTATTACAGTATAGTGTCCCCGTCACGTTACTGGAGCATTAGGCCCCACACGGACCACAGGGTGAGCGCCCCCTGCTGGCCTCACTAATACCACTTCCAGCAGCAACCTTACTTTTCCCCAGGAGGTCTCCCATCCAGGTACTGACCAGACTCAACCCTGCTTAGCTTCAGTGTCAAAACCAGGCGAGAACCGCAGCTGAGAACTCGAGTTACACTTGCGTAGAGAATGTTACACTGTTTTCCTGGCTGTAGTTGACTGCACTTTCAATTTGTCATCAGTGTTAAATATGTAGAAGCATGATTTAGTCATGCACTGTGTTGTGTGCACGCAAGGTTTCTTCATGACTCAGAGTGTGAAGATTGAGACTTACTCAAGTTAAGACTTGCCGTGTTTCCAGAAGTCTACATAGCATTATGCAGTTTCATTTCTCATGGCTTCAGCTCATTCAAAATGCAATTAAAGCTGAATCCTCCAAGAATTCGTGCTATTGCTGAAGTTTATTCGTGAGGAAACATCAGAGGTAGACATTCGGCTTACAATAACAAGCATGAACAAGTGTCAACATCGCAGCGATGGACAAATTGTTCTACTCATGTTCGATTTTTAAAGCCCGATCACGCTTGCTCGAGTTGTAGATCTCCCAGAAAGTCACACTCTTCCTTTTAAAACAGTGTAACAGAGCTGCTCTGTAATGTGACGCGTTAATGTGACTTATTTTTCATTATACAAGTTAGTTCCGGTCCACTTCTCTTGCTTATCGTGCTTAGATTTCCTAGAAGCGCACTGAGACGTTTCACTGTGTGTGTATCACTCCGCTCATCTGCGATTGCTGCGTAAAATTTCACTTCCTAATTCGAAGCCGTTACTACAGTAGTGTTAGTGACATCATCAGCGGACATGACGAACGATACTTTTCAGTAATATAACTTTTGGCTTCGAAAACGAAATCTCGCCGATGTGCTTTAAAGTGAGCGTAGCTTCTTTAGGATCTATTTCTGCTAGCTGAGCAAAAATAAACAAAACATCTGGCCATACCGCGTCCCGAAATGTCGCTTACTCGATATTCATTTCTTGTTTCGAGAAGAAGCAACATCGCACTTGCAATCGTGCGGGTTATAAACATCGTCACGGCTACCGTTAGCCACGGCCGATTCACACCTGACGTCTTCGGGACAGAGGACGTTTACGCTAAACAAGACAAGCTGCGATTATTATCCTCTGCGTGAAAGAGAGAAAAAAAATAGAGCCTGGTGAGGAAACGACGGTTTATAGCTGCTATAACGTAAGCGATCACTTGTCTCGCGGACGTCCCACGACATAAGTGAAAACGGAAAAAAAGGTCAAACGTCGTTCTTTAATCAATAAAAAATGGCTAGTGTCATCGTGCTGCTGTGATGTAAAAGGAATAAGGAATGCCGTTATAGGAAAATAATCCACGACAGGGCGGTGTGATGAGCCATTATGGGTTCTACTTGTACACTAATTAGTTTTGTTCAGGATTCAGGGGTATGTAGTTAGTTGTAGTAAGAAGTAATCTGGAGTAAAAAGTAATAAATCTATAGTTGCGATGGAACATTTTAAAGTGAGAATACTTCTGCAGATAGAACAGTAACAGCTGTATGAATAATTTTTTGTTGTTTGGGTGTTTTGTTTTTACACTGTGAGTGTCTGATAGTGTTTTCGAGGAGGCGTGAATCATTTGTGAACTCGCGTAGAATGAAAAGTACAGCAAGGGGCCCCAGTCCCGCTCCCCCCAAAAAAACCCCCAGTGTGTTGCACTTTTTGCATATGAATAAATGAGTCCTGTTGCTTAGCAGCAGCTACAAGCTTTCAAAAGGTTGCAAAAGCAGCTCAGGAGTTTAAAAAAAAAAAAGCAACAAAAAGAAAGAGGTTTGTCATCGGATAATGAGCTCAACTTTGTCGTAATATAACGTGTTAAAGAATTACGAACACCCTACTTGTAAACCTGGCACTTCTTTTTTTTTTTTTTTTTTTAATTATTATTATTATTTTTTTAATAAATATAACTTATAATCACACTGCCTGTATTCAATACTTCAGTTCCATGTGTGAGATTTACACAGCAGGATGCAGCAAGCTTGCGTCTTGTGTTTGGGTCATCTTCACAAACACTACTGAACTACAACACGACAGAATTCATTCAAAACTAAAAACATACACCATAGAGCTTATATTAACGTTCATACTGTATATACGGTCTAGATTAATGCACTTGTTCTAATAGGTTATTGTTGCTATAGTAACAACTTACACGGGGACTTGTATGGCAGAAATTCGAAAATACACTACGTGGTCATAAGTTTGTGGACACCCGATTATCACACTCATATGGGCTTGCTGAAAATCTTATTCCTGATGTATTCCTCCACCTCATTTTGCTGTTCTAATAACCGCCACTCTTCTGAGAAGGCTTTGAACTAGATTTTGGGGCGTGGTTGAGGGGATTTGTGATCACTGAGCTACAAGAGCATTAGTGAGATCAGGAAGTGATGTTGGGATGGCCAGGAGGCTCCAGTTCCAGTTCATCCCAAAGGTGTTCAGTGGGGTTGAGGTCAGGGCATGAGAGTCCTTTCACTCCAACCTTAGCACACCATGTCTTCATGGATCTCGCTTTGTGCACAGGTGCATCATCATGCTGGAACAGGTTTGGACCTCTCGGTTCAATCCTACAGCGTTTAAACTGTGTGCTTCAGACTTTGTGTTAACAGTTTGGTGAAGAACCACACGCAGAATGGGTGTGATGGTTAGGTGTCCACATACTTTTGGCCATAGAGTGAACATGGATGAAAAAAATGTATTTTATATTCTAATTGATGATATATTGAAGTTTATTTTGTGAGGAAATATTTGTTTAACGTTTATGGAAGGAGTCTCCAGTGTCAGTGCTGTAACATTCACAACTAACTAAGATTTCTGCCTTGGGAAAGTCTTCAGGACAGAGGAGTTTGTGCTTCGCAGTTTCACGGTAACAGAGTTTATTATTATTTTCCCATCCTGTTGTGTTTATTTCTTACTTAATGTAGTATGGCAGTATATCTGATCTAATAAATCTTACAAGCTTGTCTTAATATCAATGCTATGTCGCATTATTCCGGCTGGCTAGCTAATTATTTAGTTTTCTTTAGGGTTGTTCTTGGTACACGCCGAGATATTTGACGCTGCCTTCCCTCTATAATTTTCTTTTACTCCTTGACTCCTGAGGTTTGAGACACTAGAACATCTGTGAAATGTAACACAGCAAGCAATGTTTTGTGTGTTACTAAGTCATTTGCATTTTTTCCTAAGGGCACGTAAACTGTAAAAGTTTGAACAATATGAGACAGGACTGTATCGTTTCAGCTAGACACGGACGCACGCTTACGGAATATCTTCCTATTGAGCCATTACTGATTCTTTAACAAATACATTGTACATGACATCACACAACCGTAACATTTCCTTTTTGGAGTTTAATTGCGTGTCAATCTTTGAATCAGATCCTGCGTTAATAGGCTCTAATATCTGAAACTCTGAATACACTCTTTAATAAAAGGAGGGTTAATGGTGCTAGCTGTCTAAAGAGGTTCTCTGACAGGAAAACTTTCCGCAGAAGGGCAAACCAAAGAATCATTTGGGCTGATGGACTAAAAGTGCATACGGTTTATGCTTACGGGAAAAAACCCCACACACGTTTCACATTTATGTAAGCAATATCACGTGAAAAATATTAACTCAAGTAAACGCGTGCGATAAATGAAATCATGTGTCTTATATGCGGAAAATTAACATGAAAATCAATTACTCGGTGGTGGAGGTGGGGGGGGGATCAAGGTGAATTTGGAAAAAAAAATCACAGTAAAGGTGAAAAAAAAAATCCAAAATTTCAGACTAAAGGTGGAAAAAAATCTACATTTTCAGACTAAAGGTGAAAAAAAGAAAAAAATTCAGACTAAAGGTGAAAAAAAAAAAAGATTTCAGAGTAAAGGTGAAAATTTTTTTAAAAATTCAGACTAAAGGTGAAAAAAATATGAAAAATTTCAGACTAAAGGTGAAAAAAAATCTCAGACTAAAGGTGAAAAAAATACTACATTTTCAGACTAAAGGTGAAAAAAGCATAATTTTCAGACTAAAGGTGGAAAAAAATCAAAAATCTCAGACTAAAGGTAAAAAAAAAATATTTCAGACTAAAGGTGAAAAAAAATCGACATTTTCAGACTAAAGGTGAAAAAATCTACATTTTCAGACTAAAGGTGTAAAAAAGAAAAAAATTCAGACTAAAGGTGAAAAAAATCTACATTTTCAGACTAAAGGTGAAAAAAATGTAAAAAAATTCAGACTAAAGGTGAAAAAAATCATCATTTTCAGACTAAAGGTGAAAAAAATCATCATTTTCAGTCTAAAGGTGAAAAAAATATGAAAAATTTCAGACTAAAGGTGAAAAAAAATCTCAGACTAAAGGTGAAAAAAATTCTACATTTTCAGACTAAAGGTGAAAAAAGCATAATTTTCAGACTAAAGGTGGAAAAAAATCAAAAATTTCAGACTAAAGGTAAAAAAAAAATATTTCAGACTAAAGGTGAAAAAAAATCTACATTTTCAGACTAAAGGTGAAAAAAGTGTTTATACATGTGAAAATGGGAAGTAGGCCTATATAAAAACCAAACTTCACACGTGATTCACGCGATTATTCACACACGATGTTTGTGTGTTTTGTCTCTAAGCACATGATGTACGTAAGTACTTCTGGAGTTTAATTTACTTCAGTGGTTCTGATTTTTATTCATTTGAACTTACATTAGCCTACATTTGTATTTTTTTTTGAAAGCTTTCAGAAAACTCGCACACGTTCCACACGTGACTAATCACGTGAATTACTCATGTAGTGTTTTATTTCTCAGCTGATTTTCTCACATATGTCATTTCTGTTCATATATAGAACACATTATTCACAAATGTGCACCTTCATATGTTTCTCTCTCTCTCTCCATATGTGGTCACACATTACACGTGAAGAACCTATGAGCACACGTGAAATGGACGTGAGAAGTTAAAACTGGTTAGTTTATGGGTAAAGTCTAAGACGGAGATGAATGATTACTCGAGCAGTCAAACTTTAAAGCATGTCTTTTCAGTCATTTTGACAGGATCAACAGAACAAGTGCACTTCGACGACATGGTTATGAAGTAAGTGTTAAAGAGGGACACGTGGACAGATTCCTGCGACTCACCCAAAATATCGTGTTAAAGAAGAAAAGTAAATATTTGACGACCGGACTGACAAAACTGAAGTCTTCACCCCTCTGCGCTCGTCCTCCTTTCACCATGATCGACACTTCTCAAGTCTTCTAAAGAGATGAAGAGACTTCTGTCAGCTCCTGAAACTTCACTGTTGAGGAAGAAGGAATAAATGTGGAACTTGTCCTCAGGGAGTTTCAGACATTGCGGTGTTTAGTAGCTCACAGGAGCGCCTTTGCCCCGAGGCACACATTTTCTAAATCTGTGCTGCTGCCTAAACTTGCGACTCATGCGCTTGTGTTTGTTATTTCCGGATTGGTGTGTGTGTGTGTGTGTGTGTGTGTGTGTGCGCGCTTTATTGGGCGGTCCTCCTCCTCTTCACATGAGCAAACACTTTAAAGCCTCATCTAGTCTAAAGACATGTTCCTCTTGCCATGTTCCCACTTCCCCCAAGAATATGAAGCAGGTTGATTTTTGCGCATTTCTGATTTTCAATTGATGCGGATAAATATCTTAAAAATAGGTGACATAGTATCCTACTTACACAGTCTTTAATAACGCAGTCTAATCTTATACTTTTCTTCCAGAATAAGTTCAGGGATTTACATTTCCTCTTAAAAAAAAAAAAAAAAGATGCGCCTTTAGATCTAAGTGGAAGAAAGTTTCTAAAAAACAAAAGCTACACTCTACATTATTAATCCTAATGTTTGATTCAATGTTACTTTTGGAGAAAATGAGATTAAATACTTGTGTAATAGCGCCCCCTGTTGATTGATGAGGTATGTCTAGTCGGCAGTACACCCACCTTATATTTCATTTTCACACTAAAGGTGAACGAAATCAAAATGTTCACACTAAATGTGGAAAACAAATCAAAGTTTTCTGAGGTATGTAGGTTCTAAGGTCCGACCCCAACTTCCTAACAAGTTGAGATATGCAAAGAATTTCACTGTGCTGTAATGTATACAGGTGCATCTAAACAACAACAACAACAACAGAATATCGTGGAAAAGTAACATTTTTCCCCGGCGTAATTAAATTCAAAAAGTTTAAAAATCACCAAGGTTGCTTTGATAGCGGTCTTCTGCTCGTCTGTATTGTTGGGTCTGGTGTCTCTCAGAGATTCTCTATGGGGTTCGGGTCAGGCGAGTCGGCTGGCCAATTCAGCACAGTAATACCATGGTCAGTAAACCAGATACTAGTAGTTTTGGCACTGTGGGCAGGTGCAGAGTCCTGCTGGAAAAGGAAATCAGCATCTCCATAAAGCTCGTCAGCAGATGGAAGCATGAAGTGCTCTAAAATCTCCTGGTAGACGCTGCATCGACTCTCGACTTGAGAAAACACACTGGACCAACACCAGCAGATGACATGGCAACCCAAATCATCACTGACTGTGGAAACTTCACACTGGACTTCAAGCAGCTTGGATTGACTCTGGAACCTTGATTTCCAAATGAACTGCAACATTTACTTCCATCTTCCCTGTGATTGTGTTTGTGTGTGCTGAACCAGACTGAGAGATTAAAGCCTCAGGAAACTTCTACATGTGTTTTGAGTTAATTATCTGGTTAGAGCTCTTCTCAGGTCCACATTTCTGTATTATAAATTCTTCATTCTAATATTTTGAGATACTCAAAATATTATCATCGAGATTAAAACAGAAAAAGGTTTGAAATATTTCACTTTATGTGTAATGAATCTAGAATATATGAAAGTTCAAATTTTTTAATTCAATTTGTGGGGAAAAAAAAACTTTTCCACGATATTCAAATTTTTTAGATGCATCTATATGTGACAAAGTGTTCTTCTTCTTCTTAATCTAGTCAGTAGAACACGCACCGTCCACTTTATTAGGAACACCTGTACATTTATTCAGTTATCTAATCAGCAGCAGCACCATGCATATGCATATCATGATACGCACCATGCATATCATGTCAGGTCAAGAGCTTCAGTTAACGTTCACATTAAACCTCAGAATGAAGAAAAAGTGTGATCTCCGTGACTTTAACCGTGGCGTGGTTGTTGGTACCAGAAAGGTTCGTTTCAGTGTTTCAGAAACTGAATATTGAAAGAGATTTCCACACACGACAGTCTCTAGAGTTTACACAGCATGTTCAGGGTCTTTTCATTGATTTCACGTGAGGCTGAAGACTTTCCAGGGCCGTGTGAGAGTCAGGTGGCTGTGCTTCTCAGGTCTAATGGAGCCTGGATCAAATATGTGTGTGTGTGTGTGTGTGTGTGAGTGAATGAGCTCCTTGTTAAATACTTGTCTTTGTGTTGAACTCCAAAAGCAGCACTGAACCAGCTCATTGTACCTGCTCAGCTTCTCCTCCTCTCTCTCCTTTTTTCTGCTAGCTCAGGCACAAAAGGTCATCATGAGCCCATTTTATTTTTTAACCACTTTTCATTTCTTTTGATGTCTTTTCTTCCACTGAGCTGCATTTTAAAACGTATGAAAGTGCTATATTAAAGTTTATGATGATGAAAAGAGGGGAGGGGGTGCAAATAATTCTGAGATGACTGTACATTATTGATGTTATAAGCATGGTTAGATAATAAACGGCGTACTATATAGCACGATACAATGTGCTAGTATCTAAAACAAGTTAAGCCTAATCAATAACGTAGTCAATTCCAAAACTATTGACCCCTCCCCCCTTATAGACACAAACAATTTCAGGTTGTCGTTTACAAAGCAAGCAGGCGACGACGCGGACATGTTAACAGGCGGTTTATTAGATAAAAGTTAATACGAGTGACACACAGTTGCTTTTGTTTGCATTTCAGAGTAACAGCAGCTGAACAGCACAGTGAACTCGACAGAGATGTGCTCATTCCAGGCTCTGCAACAGCAGATAACAAATCAGCCTTTGATCACAGCAACATTCAACGTTTTCACTTCAGAGAACGTCTTCTTGTTAAATCGTGGGGGGGAAAAACACTTAAGAGCTTGCAGCATATACATGCTCTCAAATTAGCTTCATTTTTTTTTGGTCCTAAATGCATTATATCATTACTAATACACTTTATTACTGTGTAATGAAGTTTATGACACAGTAATAAAGTCAGTAGTCAGTGCTGTTAGTGTTAGGAATATTCAAGTAATGTGTTCAACTACACAAGTCTGCTAAAACACTCTCGCCAGCTGATATAGAGCATTCAGACTCGTATTGTATTGTATTATTCATGCTGTACCGTTTATAGCTGTGGAGGATTTGTGCATTTCATGCCTCACTGTTTGAGCACCGGGAGCTCGTTGGGTTTAAAGAAGGCTTGGGACATTCCCATGGCGTAAATGTACACTTTGGAATCCACCACAAGTTTCTCCTTCTTCAATAGCTCTATAAACAGAGACAACAGAAAGAAATCAATCAAACACTGCGAGAGTGTGGGTATCAGAACATAACCCGCAACAGGATGGTGTGATGCGGCCCGGGGAGGAGCAGAGTGTCATCAACAGCGTATCCTGAAGTGTTTATTCCTTTTACACCACATTTCCGAACCATTACAATTTTTATTTAATTATTAATGGCTTTTTAACCGTTTATAGTCACGTTTAATGTTGTGGAACATCCACGAGACAAGTTCGTTCCTTACATCTCATCAACTAATACATGATTTTCTTTGTTAAACAACAGTATGTTTTTTAATCTGTTAATTATTACGTAGATGTTTTGCCGTACACGTCCCTGTGAATGAGCTGTTTCTATAGAAACAATCCGAATCGAGAATTCAACAGCACTGTGGTATAAGCACTTTATGAAATAAATCCTTTTCACCCCTTCATACGGCCGTTTCAGCTAAAACAGCACACACCAAACACAAATAAAAGATAGGTACTTTCACTTTACATTAGAGGTCAAACGATTTTTTTGGATTTTACCGATACCCAAGTTGGGTGGTACCTGCCTGACGCTAACCGATTAATCAACCGATAGTTTTTAAAAATTGATGCTGAATGAAAACACAAGTAAAAATACTGCCGAACTTTATTACAAAAATAAACCGTACTGACTGTACCATAAACGTACTGCACTTTTTTTTTTAAAGGAAATAATTATATAAATATTAATATATATTAACTATTAATAAATATTAAAGTAAATAAATTATATAAATCCAAACTGAACCAAAAAGTAACACTTTTAACAAATTAATCAAAAAACACTTCAAATAACACAACAAAATTTGTCAGTGATGGTTTTTATTTCGCCTCTAGAGGACGCTCTCGTACTGTATAATGACAGCGGACACTTCTCAGTCGCTCCCGCAATGGACGCAACCGGGAAAATCTTATCGGTGTGGGTTTTTGCTGCTAACCGATAGGTCCAGCAATCGGTTATCGATGCCGATTAATCGGCAAAACCTATCAATTGGTTGACCTCTACTTCACTCCGACTTTATGCAGGTGAAATTCGATCACGAGATCTCGGTCTTGTGAACCAGTAGAAAACACGAATGCGGTACTGTGGTCTCTTTGGTTTATAAAGAAGAAAAAAAAATATGAAGGAGCAGCTTATGTATAATAATTGCTAGTTTTATTACTATTGTGTGGCTGAAAACAAAATGGCCGCCTCGTCCACCACAGTATACACAGGTTTTTGTGGTAATATTCTGTTTTTATTCTCTGCTAACATAGTATTTTTTAAAGCAATGTAAGCCCCGGTGTTTCATATGTACTATGTGATCTGACAACATTTATGGTACCTTCTGTGAAAATTCAACACGTGATACAATTTTATACTAGGTATAGTTTATAACATTCTTTCTTTAAAAATAAGTAACGATACTCACCATCTATTTTCTTCTGAAATTCATCTAAAGGTAGAAGAATCACGTCGACAAATTCTGGAGAAAAAAAAATCGTTTAAACGAACGAAAACAACAAAAACAGGGAGGTTTGTGTATTGATATATTTCAAGAGTAATGAGTTTTACCTCCATCACCTAAAAAAAGACCAAAGGGAGAAAAAAAGAAAGAAAGAAATTAGTAATAAGTAACTACGCTTTGATGAAGTCTGTGTGAGAATGAAAGAATGGACGATGTCATGAGTAAGGACAGGACAACACTGGAGACTTTACCGAGCTGCTGGGTGGGGTTTATATTTTCACTATCATCCCCATTAATGTTGACCATCACAATCTGCGTGCTGCAGTTAGACAGGCCAGGATCCAGGCATGTGACTGACAGGATGAGACAGAGAAAGGTGCTCATTTCTACAACATACACAACACAACACACACAGTTTTAATCCACATGATCATTATTCAGTCATCCAGTCTCAGTCTTACCTGGCGTGACTCCCACCACTTCTCCCTTGTAGCCAGTCTCCTCCTTCAGCTCTCTCAGAGCAGCCATCTCAGCGTTCTCGTTATCATCAATCAGACCTAAAAACAAAATAAAAAAAAATCACACACAGAGTGTCAATCACTGCCAAATGCTCTTTCTATCATGACCGCTTACAGTTTCGTGGGAAAATATATAGAAGATACTTGATCAGACCCGCAGGAAACTCCAGAGTGTAGCATCCCATCGGTGGCCTGAACTGTTTCACCAACACCACACAGTCCTTATGCAGAGTTCTCTTCAGGATGGCGATGATCCCCACACCTACGTTAACAAAAACAAAAAACGTAAGTAAGGCCAATTCTATTGTTTTCTATTGGGTTTGAGATCAAAATACGAATAAGTGACGAAAGCTGAAGTTCTGATCCATCATCATTTCCTCAGATTAACATCTAGATGTCTTACACAACTTAAAACATGGCACCTTTTGTTTGAAATCCCCCCCCCCCCCACGTGATCAAAAATATTGGAACATGTGACTGGTAGGTGTTTCTTGTTGTCCACGTGTGCCCTGTTAAATTGACTGTTTAAAGAATGAATTCTTCTTAATGTCTACTCTGGGGTCGAGACGTGTGGTTTTGCGTGTGGAGACGGCATTTGTTGTTAAAAGCGATAAACCAACATGATGAACAGAGATCTGTCTTTGGGAGAAAAGCGAGTCATTTTGAAGCCCAGAAAAGAGGGAAAATAAATCAGAGGCATTGCACAAGCATTGGGCATAGCCAATACAACAATCTGGAATGTCCTGAAAAAGAAAGAAACCTCTGGTGTACTAACAACCAGATATGGAATGGGTCAGCCAAAGAAAACAACAGCAGCTGATGACAGAAACATTGTGAGAGCTTGAAGAAAAACCCAAAAACCAACAGTCAGTGATATCACCAACAGCCTCCACAGGCCAGGGGTGAAGGTATCACAATCCACCATTCGAAGAAGACTTCAAGTGCAGAAACACAGAGGGCATGCCTCAAGACGTAAACCACTCATCAGAAGTACGAATCTGGAAAGCCAGATTGGAATTCGCAAAGAAATACACAGATGAGCCACAAAAGTTCTGGAACCAAGATTAACCTCTAGCAAAATGATGGAAAGCCAAAGTGTGGAGAAAGAAAGGATCTGTTCATGATCCAAAACATATGCGCTCATCTGTGAAGCATGGTGGAGGTAGTGTCATGGCTTGGGCTCGCATGGCTGCTTTGAACTCATGATGGTAGCACCAGAATGAATTCAGACGTTTACAGGAACATTTTGTCTGCCAATTTACAGAGAAATGCATCCAATCTAACTGGAAGGAGCTTCATCATGCAGCAAGACAAATGATCCAAAACACACTGTCAACTCAACAAAGGACTTCATCGGGGGGAAAGTGGAAGGTTTTAGACTGGACAAGTCAATCACCAGACCTTAACCCAACTGAGCAGCATTTCACCTTCTGAAGAGGAGACTGAAGGGAGAACCCCCACAGAACAAAACAACTGAAAGAAGGTGCAGTACAAGCCTGGAAAAGCAACACAAAAGAAGAAACCGACAGTTTGGTGACGTCAGCAGGTCACCGGCTTGATGCGGTTATTGCAAGCAAGAGATGTGCAACCAGATATTACGTGTTATTTCCTTTAAGACTATCTGTTCCTATACTTTTGCTCACCTAAAAATTGGGTGATCTGCCACCAGAGATGCCATGTTCTAAGTTGTGTAAGCTGAAAACGTGTAAGCTGAAATTCTGATCCATCGTCTCGTATTCATCTTTTAATCTCAAACCCAAATGTCTTCAGTGTAGAATGAAAACAATAGAATTGGCCTTGCTGTTCCAATACTTTCAGATGGGACTGTATATACTATAAAATACAAATATGACTAACTTAAATAGATTAAACCTAGTACTGAAATATCCAAGATTTCTGAGCAATAAACAAAAAAACTTCCTGGGATAAATAAATAAATAAATAAATACATAAATCACTCTACCATACTATTAAATGACATCCTGTCAGGTACAATTCGTTTTAGTATGAATATTACTGAACATTAACAATAGTTCATATATCAAAGTATTCGAGAGGTTAATAATTCAAATGATAACAGTAGAGTGATTTTGTTATGTATTTTAAAAAAAACAAACACTATAAACACGTTTCATTAAAAAAAGAAACACTAAAAAAAAAAGCACTACTAATCAATCAATAAATTATTGTGATATTGTAAGCCATGATTTATCTTACACTTGATATTAAACAGAGTTAGTTACCAACTAGAGTTATACGATATGACGATATGATATCGATATCGTGATATATTATGTCACGATACACTTTCAGACAAGGCTAACATTGGAGAAAGCGTGAGAACTCACCGTCTGCATCAGTGTTGCTTGGTCTTGTTGTTCTCTTCACCGTCTCCCATATTCTGCAAGGGAGATGATTACAAAACACACTGTTAAACCTTTCCATGTCAATAAACACACACCTGCTTTACTGTCACGCCATCCACACAGCGAGATGACATACAGATACACACAGGACTACAGAGATGTCGGCTTCTATAATCATACAGAAGAAATCAACAGTGTACGTTTAATACAAGAACAACGAGGCGTATTTTAGACCAAAAAAACCCCCAATAAACTACACAGTACAAGCATGTCACTCAATCAGTCTTAAAACACCATGAACCATAAACTAGGGGCGAGGTTTGTTTGTTTATAGATTAGATTCCAAAACCCATCGCTGTACACAATACACAATTAATTATTAGTCTGCAAGTATTTCAAAGACAATCAAAAACGGAAACGTGCTGCTTGCGTAAGTATTCGACCCCCTCGGGTTTCCGGGAAGCTCCAGATGAAAGATATTGTCTTAAAAAGGACATAACTGACTTATTATTGTCATTCGTCTGTGAAACAAGCCATTTTCTGAACAAAAACCACCTCAGTTGAACTGTCGTCATCGACGAGACTGTCAGTCTGACGGAAAGGAAAGTAAAAATGAAGACTAAGGATCAAGTTAAAGAAAAGGTAAACGAATTTCAGGGCTTAGGAATAGGGTGTACAATTATATCTAAGAGGTTGGACATGCCAGTAAGCACTGTGGGATCAATAGTGAGGAAGTGGAAGCTGCATCACACCACTGAAGCAGTACATAAACCAGGCCTTCCCTCATAATACAGCGCAAAAACAAGACAGAGACTGGTGAGGAAAGCCACGGTGAAGCCAACAGTCACTCTGAAGGAGTTATGGAGTGGCTGAGAGTGGAGTGAAGGTGCGCCACACAACCATTTGAAGAGCTCTGCCTAACTGAAGACTGTACGGGAGGCGTGGCTAGAAAGAAAATATGATAGCACGAGAGTAAATCAGTGAGAATGTGCTTTTTTTGGTGTGATGAGACAAAGATCAAGATACTGCAGGCCATATTTGAATTGGCACCATCCCTACAGTGAAATGTGGTGGTGGCAGCATCATGCTCTGGAGATGTTTTTCCTCCTCGGAATCTGAGCTCCTTGAAAGAACTGAAGGGAGAATGGATGGAGTAAAAATACAGGGGGGTATTACAAGAGAACCAGCTTCAAAGCTTGGTAGAAACGTCACATTTCGGCCAAAGCAGTGCAGGTTCAAAAGCAAAAAGGTAAAGTATGAAAACTGCAGTCAACAAAAAACATCCGAGCAACCTGAAAAACCTGGAGCAAATCTGCAACTACGAATGGGGGGGGAAGCACTCCCAAACAGTGTGTAAAGCTTGTAGGAACTTAAAACAAACACACTTGGTTCTATCAAGTACTAGTTTGAAACGATTGAATATTTATGCAAGAAGCATTTCTCAGTTTTTTTTTTTTTTTTTTAAATATCTACTGACAAAATAATTAATTTTGACTTTATAAATGTACTTTAAGAGCATAATGGGTTGCAATAAAATTACTGGCTGGAATAATCCGTGTAAGTGTTGTTTGTAATCCAGATGAATCGGAGGACTTGTAAGGGGGTTGAATACTTTCGCAAGGCACTCCCTGCTGAAAAAAAGAATACAGAAACCCTCATAGAATTTGTAATGGATATAATGGGAATTGTCTAGGTTTAAATGGAAACTGTAATGGTTCCCGTGGGACCAATAGAAGGGGACTTCTATTGATTGCATGTTAGTGGATACCATTAAGGACCAATCATGGTAATGGTGTTAATGGTTAGCTGATAGTTTGTAATGGTATTTGTAGCGGAAGCCATTAGAATTTTTTTTTTCAGCAGGGACTGTGTATAACATCAGTGATTTGTACCTGGTGTTTCCAGATGGATCCACATACGTGGTCTTCTCAAGCCTCACCCACTTTCCAGTCGCTGTAACCTACACAAGAACACGTGTGTATATATATATATATGTGTGTGTGTGTAAACTGATCAGAACAAAACTCAACATCTACATGATTGATCAGAACATTATTTATTTCAGTCGCAGTGTTAGTTAATGTTTACCTCCTCTTTGACTACATGAGGCTGTGTGCAGCTTTTCTCCGGACAGCTCATGGTGTCTGTGTGTTGTATAATCTCTGCCTGCGCGCGCACACACACACACACACACACACACACACACACACCAAACAATGAAACAATCTAATAAATAAACAGAATTTCATTCTTAAACATAGACCTTAATGGGTGAAAGTTCACTTAGACCGCTACACTTCCGCACTAATTAAGGTTTATTCAATCTGTTTCCGTCCTGTAGAGGATCCGTCTAAACTACTTCAAAACATATTAAACCTTTGTGCTGTAAAATTATACAAATATATATAATACATGTGAGAATACTGATGCCACTCACGTGCAAGGATCCAAAGTTTTGTCACAATTTGAAACGGCCACCCACTGGTGTAACCCAAAAACATCGCCCCTCTCATCCACAACTATTCTTTATTTTATCAAGCGTATGCTATTTTGTGAATTATATTGATCGTTTATCTCTAAAACAACATTCTAAATTTTATGTGCATACATCGAGGCGTAAAATGTTGCATTTTAGGCACCAAAACAACATAGGAACTATTGTCTTGGGCCCTTGTTGAGTAGGACTTATTTAACGTTGCACAATTATCCGGACTGTAAAGCATTATGAAGAAAGAGCAAGTTGCTAATTGTCAGTTCTCGGTTTGGTATCCTTTATTTAAGAAGCATACAATTAAAAGGTAAGGATGGAGGGTTGTAATGTTTATATATCTCTTAATATTGAGTTTTTTGTTATATTCTGGGAGGGGGAAAAAAGACTTATTGGAAGTAGCTAGCTCACTTAGCACGCGCTGCTAAATATGTGTAAGGTGGCTATGACAGGTGAAGTGCAGCATGAAGGATTATATTGTATAATAGTTATGCAGGTAAATAACGATTATATATATATATATAATATGTGTGTGTGTGTGTTCGCCTTTTTGTAAATATCAGTTATATTAAAAAGTATATGGATTGCCCATGTGTAGGAATGCATGAGTACAAGCAAGATAAAACACTTTACCGGTCTAAAAATATTGCATTAACCATTTAGGAATTACAGACATTTTTTTTTTTACAGAGTCCCTCCATCTTTACATTCTCAAAAGTAATTTCAAAGCCAATGTGTTCATTCAGGTCTGGCACAAAAATCCGTTTATATATTGTGATTTTGTGTAGAAAGCTTGTGTAGGCATTCCAGAGACATGCTGCATTACTATCTCTATATTCTTAGAAAGCAAGAGAAATCAGGGTTACACTTTATATTAAATTACAGTAAAACAGTTTAAACTGATTTGTTTGATGCTTTTTTTTCCCCCTTTAAGCGTTGACGCTGTTCGTTAAAGGGTTGTCATGGTGACACTGCTTCGTTCGGTCATACTGACGTAGCAAAAAATAATAATACCGTTTAAAAGTGTTATAAATGTCTATTTCCCCCCCCAGTTTGATTCTACCTCTGCCTCAGAATGTAATCGATTACCTTTTGGATGACGGGACGTTAGTGGTTTCTGGAAGGTGAGAGTTCTTCGTCTTTAATGAATGATCTAGTTAATTAAATCTATTTCTATTGAGTCCAGATGATTAAGAGCTGGAGATCATATTTTGCAGCAGCGACAACAACAATCAGCCTTCGCAGAACAATAACAGCGGCTCAGAAGACGAGGACGACGTCCAGGTGGGTGACGTCGACATCGTTAGAGGTCGTCTCTAAAGAAATAGAACGACTAGAATAGAACTTCAGGGGTTTTCCCGGGCACTCCGGTTTCCTCCCCAGTCCAAAGACATGTGTTGTAGGCTGATTGGCATGTCCAAATTGTCCGTAGTGTGTGAGTGTGCCCTGAGATGGGTTGGCAACCCGTCCAGGGTGTGTCCCGCCTTGTGCGCTAGTTCCCTGGGATAGAATCCAGGCTCCCCGTGACCCTGTGTAGGATAAGCGGATGGATTGAACCTCAATCCTGGTGCACATCCTTTATTGAGAACCTTACAAGCTCATGTTTAAGGACTTGTGTTAAGGAAAGAAGAGTACAAAGCGCCTTCCCTTCTGATTTCTGATAGTAAAGTAGTGCGATTAGACGGAAGCAGACTAATTAATAGCGTGTAAACGTGTCAAATAGTTTCTCTGTGTCTGAATGCTCTCTCTTTCCCAGTGGTCTGACGATGAGACAACAACAGTCGTCACAGTGAGTGTTACTCCAGCTTTTACAACTTGGGACTGTGTGTTTTGAAAGATTTTACAATGCGAAAAGTACAATTCTACGAAAACTACCTCTAAAACATCTTTCTATTCCACATCTTCAATCTCTTCTTTGACTATTTCCCACTTTCCATACTCTTCTTGACTGCTTCTTGGTATTTCCTACTTATCCAGCGACTGAGCATATATGAAAAAGTTTTCTTTATTATTTTTTACAGGCTCCAGAATTCCCAGAATTCTGCTCAGAAGTTCAGGAAGCGATAAATTCCCTCGGTGGATGTGTCTTCCCTAAGCTGAATTGGAGCGCACCACGGGTGAGCTGAACACTCGCGTCGTCTCGTGTTCATGTAACAAACAAAAACAAACTCTATGGTGACCTGAAAGCGAATACACTAGTGATACACTTGAACAACATTTCTTGATCAGAAGACAAATTCTACACGCGCTGGGTGAAATCCAAATACGCCGTTGTATTCTGGATTGTGATTGGTCATAAGCAGATTTATATTAACGCGCTCGTTCTAATACTGTACCTTACGGTTTCTATAGTAACAACTTGCACTTGGTCTTGGATGGCAGACTCTAAATAAGCTGGTTTTATATATATATATATAATATATAAAGCGAAGTTTTCTGTAAGGAGATGTTTATTTTACATTAATGGAAGGAGTCTCCAGCGCCAGTGCTCTGTAACCCTTTGTTAACCCTTTTGTTTCTGTGTGTTTTTTATTATTAACGTTGAGAGCGAGAGACTAAAGAGGCTGGAGAGAGAAGGACTGTTTATAGCTGCTATAACGTACGTGATAACCGGATGCTAACCTGTCTTACGCAACGTTACCTGTGACTCTAAATGGATAAAATAAAATAAAAACACACAACGTCTCATTCGTTCATAAATAAAATCTCGTTTGTGTTGGCAAATTGCTGTGATGTAAGAGGAATAAAAGACGCTGGGACGTTCTGTTCTAGGAAATGAATCGACAGTAACTCTGCTACGTCACGTCACGTCACGTCACCCTGTCGTCGATTATATTCCTACAACAGAACGTCCCAAAGTGTTTTATTCCTCTTTACATCCCAGCAATTTTCCAACACAAATAAGATTTCAGTTATGAACGAATGAGACGTGCTTTTTTTTAAAAATTGTATTTATCAGAGTCACGCGTCATGTTGTGGAACGTCCCACGAAACGCAGAGAAACGTAAAGTACCGACACAAAACTCCCCATAATAACATCTTTGCAAGGGGTTCTGTTTAATCTGGCAACACTGTGCAAGTTCCTGGCACTGTTCAGTCCCGTACAGGATTTCGTGGAGGGTTTTTTTTTTTGTGTGTGTGTGATTGTCGCGGAGAAAAATGCGTCGTTTTGCTGCGGCTTGTTTCAAAATTTGCGACGCGACTTGGAATCACCTACGTTTAAACGTACGATCTTTTGACTTCTTTTCATATGTTTAAAAATGGTTTGTTTGGTTGTTTTGAAACCTGTCATACTCTCTTTAGGTGATGATATCTATGTTTATATTTATTAATGCTAGGCAAACATTCACATTTTATGTGTTAATTTTGTAGTGGTGTTTGTGTTGTTTTGAAGATGGTGATTGTTGTTGTCGTCTTGTGTTATGTTATTTAATTTTTGTGTATTAGGAGCCTCTTGAAAACGAGATGAAGCATCTCAAGGGGTTTATCCTAAAGAATAAATTCGGTATAAACTTACGGAGTTTTTTTTGAATGCTTTTTTTTTTAATTGTCGAAATCGCAATCGCACGAAATTGTTTTGCGCACTCTTTTACAGTGATGCTTGTTGGTAAACAAGAGCTTTTAGCTGTATTCGTGCGTCACACGTGAATAGAACAGGGCTTTGGCTGAATGTCCCGGCCCGAACCTGCGATAATTTTGAAGAAAAGAAATAAATCGCAAGCTCCTCTGAATATTACGGCGTTTGCGTGATTCCTTTCTACGATCGTACAATCACAAAGTCCTGAATAAACTTTCGAATATATATATTTTTTTAAATGATCGTTATTATACGTTGTTGTATTCTGCCGTATTTCCTGATTAATAACCCAGGTGTGTTGTGTTCGTGTTTCTTCTCACATGTAGGATGCTAACTGGATTGCCCTGAACAGCTCGCTGCAGTGTCAGAGTCTCAGCGACATCTTCCTTCTGTTTAAAAGCTCAGACTTCATCACGCACGATCTCACACAGCCGTAAGTGAACCGGTTATAGACGTCTTCCTCACACAGATCTGCTCACTGCGTTGTGTTTAACACTCGACGCGTCACTTCTCTTCTCTGCTCTTCCGTGGCAGGTTCCTTCAGTGCAACGACGACTCTCCAGACCCTGTTATAAACTATGAGGTGCAACCCACACACACACACACACGCAGAGCACTAACTACATTCACTAAGTGCTTCCTTTACACTCAGACTTTCCCGTGTGTCTGCTCTCGTCTAGCTCGTGCTGAGGAAATGGAGCGAGCTCATTCCTGGAGGGGAATTTCGCTGCTTTGTGAAAGAGAACAAGCTGATTGGTATGAAAACTCCACATGACCATGGAGTTATTTCTCTCAACAACAAAAAAAGAAGGCAATTCGATCATTTCTTTAATGCCCGGTTTTCATTTAAACGATTCAAATAAACACACGCTGTATAATCTGCCCAGCGTGTGTGTTGAAGATTTAGTGCGTAATGTTTAATGGGTCCATTTCTAGACCTTTTAATAATAATAATAATAATAATACTAATAAATTCGAGTTAACGGAAAATTTGTGATGCTGGAAAACTTAATGTTGCGCCTGTAGTATGTTGAAACGAGTCTCCCAAAGATACCCGGATGGTCTACTATTTGCGGGAGGTTTTCCAAGTGTAAATGTTAAATTAAATTCTACAGTATAAATGATATAAGGAGTAACGGATGATGAAATGCAACGAGGAGTGCGTTTGCGGTGACGGTGTGCGACGTTCTCTTGCGTTTAACGACGTATTAATAAGTCCCAGTCCTCACGTACTCTCTTGCTACACACTCAAAAGTATGTATTACACCTTCACAGAAAGAGTACACGCTCTCAGTGCATACTATAAGGAGGAGCATTGGGGACACCGGAGACTCCTTCTGTAAATGTTACATAAATAAACGTCTCCTCACGATATCAACAACGATAACGTTTTATCATCATCGTAAGATCAGTCGGGTTAAGTAAAGCGTCCTCCATGCAAGTCCGTCTGAATTTGCTGTTACTATAGGAACGGGGCGATCTGACGACATAAGCGTCGGAGCTGCTGTTGCATATGTTATCATATCATTTTACTGAAATTTGATTTTCGGCACGAGTTGAACCGACTCTTTAGGTCATTAACTACAATAAAAGACTTCGCTGTAGGAAGCACCTGTGTATCCTTGATCTAGAAGCCTCGTACGTATGTCCTCTCTTTTCTCTGCCTTTTTAACACACTTGAATTGATGCATGCTCCAAGATGGCGCTCCTTAACGGTGTAGGACCGCGGAATCAAGGAGTGTGGGCTTTTTAACTGTTTGCAGTTCACCTATCAGACAGAAGAGGGGGGTAAAACTTATGAGCGGCTCCTTTAATATACGGTATAATGAACTACAGTCAGTATCTGATTCGGTACTCAGTACATAAATGCTAACTGATGCAACGTTTTGTTCTGTATTAATAGTTCGTATCTTAGTATTCTCGATTTATTTTTTTGAGGATCACGTGTGTCTGATCTCGGCTTACAGGAATCTCTCAGAGAGACTACACACAGCATTACCAGCACATCTCCAAACAGGAAGTGAGTATCTCCTCCTCCATCCAGCAGTTCTTCAGAGAGCACATTCAGCACCAGTTCCCCAACGACGACTGTGAGTCGCCTCTGATAGTCTGCACACAGAAACCAGCAACAATCTGAACGTTCTGAGTTCTGATGTATTCTTGTGCTTTCTCCCCCCTCCCCCCTCCTCCAGTTGTCTTGGACGTGTACAGAGACAGCATGGTGAGGACTGAAACTGTGTTCTAGATTGTTCTATTATAAGCACTATTTATCCTGCTGTGTTTTTTTTTTTAAAGTAAAGCGTTCATATCGTGCACGTGACAGGGTCGTGTGTGGCTGATCGACTTTAATCCGTTCGGCGAGGTTACAGACTCGCTGCTGTTCACGTGGGAGGAGTTAACATCTGGAACCAGTCTTTCATTACAGGTACTTTTAGCGAGGAACACCTTTATTGATGCGATTGTTTTCTGAAAGACTTTACAGCGAAGGGGAGAGGCTGAACTTGGACTGTAAAAGCATCACATGGGGGGAACATCACTAATCTGCGTAAAACTTTTAAGCGAGAACACAGGAAACTCTCGTTACAGCTTTGGAAATAGTTGGAAAATTACGCTGCTAACCGGGAAGTAGGAATTACATCATTTTTAACCCGGCATCTTGTGTTAACAGGATGGACCTGCTTTCCGTTACACCACCAGCGAAGTGACCGTCCAGCCAAGTCCATGTTTGTCTTATCGAATCCCGCGAGACTTCCTGGACCTGTCCACTGGAGAGGACACTTACAAGCTAATCGATTTCCTCAAACTGGTGAGCGACCGATTTTATGTTTTTTTTTTTAAATTATATTTCTTGAGTAAAGTGTAAATAAAAATGCAGCCACTCCATAAAGGAGAAGAGCTTTTCTATTACAAGTTCCTTTTCGTTGTAGAAAAAAGGTCAACAGGATGACGAAGACGACGACGATGACGACGAGCCTCACACGGCCAGTGTGTGAAAACCCCTGTTTCCCAACGTTCACTTCCTCTGTGTACTCATTAGGGACGTTTCATTCATTTCCCACCACATAATGTCTATAATGTACATAGTGTAAACTTCAACACCGGGAGATTCAAATACGACAACGCTCTGGTCTTATCCGCACACAAATACGAGCAAGTACGCACCCTATAAAACACACCCGCCCGAGTCTGCTTGCGTTAGTGCAGAACGGTGTCAGAATAAATAAAGAAGTAATGATGTAATGATTATTTAAGCCGTGCTTTTCAAATGTACACTTGTAAATGTTACAATAAGACAATTTGGTTTTGTTCTGAATAAACGTACGAGGTTTAAATACACTGCTGTACTTATTGTTCATATGAAATATATATCTATAGACATATCAAGCTCTCTCCCATATATATATATAATTATTATTATTATTATTAATAACCATGTTTGGTTTTACACGCTGTGATCGTGTGATGCAGAAAAATGTTTGTACATTGGTAAAGAAATATGTAAACAGACCATTTCTTTTCACTTTTCAAAACATAATGAAGCCTTACAGGGGTTTCCTGGAAAAACAGACGTGTGTGTGTGTGAGAGACAGTCAAGAGTCTCCAAGATGTTCAGAAAAACATCTTAACCAGCTTCACAAAACTGCACAAAGCATATCCGAGACTACTGATTCATTTTTGATACAAGAGTAGTAGTAATTGCCAAATAATGGCTTGTTTAGTTTGATTTATAAACTGCTCTTTATGGTGAATTTTTAACGTTATAATAACGTTCCATTTTCTTTAAGGCATCTGTGCTTTACAGAATTTCTCTGCATGTGCCAAGACCGTTGTACAGTACTGTACACTTTTATTTTTAGATTTTAATTTCATCGTCCAGGCGCTTATCTATTATTACGATTTACTTCGCCTACTCTCCGTCTGACATCGTATCCGAGATTAGAATGGGTGTGTCCTGAATCGTAGTGTATTGAAGCGAGTATCCAGAAGGTGAAGGTGCCCAGATGGATGAAATTTCCATTATATTTTCAAACTGTGGCGCCGTGGACACTTTTTCAGCTGATCTCGAGCACTAACCAAAGTTTTTTTTATTGTCACGTAAGATTAATGGATGGATGTTGTGTAAAAGGCGTACCAGGTTTATCCTGTAAGGTCAAATTAAACGATCTAAGGAATGTTTACACAGTGACTGAGTGTGCATAACACCCAGTGCGCGACATGTTAGTCTGCCCCAGTACTTGCATACTCTTTTGCTACACGCTCAAAAGTATATACTTTTCCCCCTTCACAGAAAGGAGTATGTACTCTTCGTGCATAGTATAATTAGCTGAATTGGGATGTAGCATAAAACTCTCACTGGAAAGGGTGTAATTGATTTTATGAGGACATGTAAGAAAACAGTAAAGTCAGAATTCAAAAACATTTTATTAAAACAATACAGCAGATATAAAAGGTTCTACTGCAGACGCTCCGAATTCACTGTGTGTGCTTCGACGAGAAATAGTATGCACCTCCCACACCTTAATAATAAATTAATATTAAAAAGAATAACGAAAACAAAAAAAAAGAAGGAAAATCAACCTCATCAAAAATGAATTAAACGTATTACGCAGTGAATCAAGGCCTTGCGTCGGTGGTGGATTCAGGGCCCTACGGCGCTGACAGTTTGCACTGATAACACTGTCAAAGTCTCTTACAGACGGATGAGTGTGCAGTCCACAGGATCATCCTGTATTGAAGTTCCAAGACGTTGACGTCGATCCCCGAGCTGACGTGTAAGGCAGCGTTTTAAGAAACGGACGGTGGCTGTGCGATGCCTCCGTTACGGCCCTCCATCTTGTTAAAACGTCCTCTGAAGGAGCCTCGTCTCGCACTGAGCGGTCGAACCCAGACTGTAGCAATACTCTTAAGTAGATGAAACACAGTGTGATGCGTTCATGGATCTCTAACACTTGACCCACAAGCCCTTCGGAAAAGGCGAGCAAAAAGTTTCGAAGCAAAAAAAAAAAAAAAAAGTCAATCAAATCGAATGAAATAAAAGAAGCGTCCCGACCAAACAGACTGCATTTCATTAAATAAAGCAAAAAGCAGCGAATCATTAGCAATGAAATAAAACGTGTGCATGTACACACACACACACACACACACACACACACACACAGAGATGCATCTCAGCATCTCTGTATGCCAGGATCTTCAACATCCCATAATATGAATCAAAACGTGTGATCTGAGGTGCTATAATCCAAATAGAGAAGCAGAAATTCCTTGTGTGGAGAAAAAAGGAAAAAAAAAAAAAAAAAAAAAAAAAGAGGGAGCCTGAAAATGATATCTTAAGGCCAGATGTTGGACCTGGTGCACGTCAGGATTATGGCTTTGCCAGAAAAACTCTCCCAGTGGCTTCTCGTGGACTTCTGAAGACTCGGCACTCCAAAGATACACACTGTCACAGCGTCTGAGAAAAACCCTGGCTGTGCACGTTCACGTGAAGCAGCGAATATCGCTTCGTTCAGTCCGATCCGTTTCTCTCCGGTCCTTTAGTCTTATTATTTGGTTCAGAAGTGCACAGTTAATTTGCTGACTCCAAGATCCTAATCGATGCACCCATTTTGCATCTTTTCTGCTCAATTTAACAATACTATAATGATTTTTTTTTGTTGTTTTTATTATTATTATTATTTAACATTTGTAAAAATCTATATAACCCAGGTTTAGAAATCTTATTTACATTAATAATAACAATGTTTATAACAGTTGAAACCATTTGCACCTTTAAAGGCAAAATTTCACAACTTAATTTGTTTTTTTTTTTCTCCCCTAGCCCAGTTAATATGCAAACAGCATGAAGTCAGATGTGTGTTTACAGATCTCAAAAACAACTCTGTAAATCAGTATTTCAGACTCGGTCCACCCTCGAGCTCCACTGAATCGCATCGTGTGTTGCCTTTTTTTTTATTATTAAAGAGGGCAGAAGAGGTGGAGAGAAGGAATTAGCGGGAAAACAAACAGAAGGAAAGATCTTGTTCAGCCCTCGGTAGTGGAGTGAGACAGGTGAGAGAGGAGGAGGCGTTACTGGCGGTGGTGGTAATAAAAGGAGAGCTCGGTCTCCCCCTAGTGGTGTAGTGCGGTCTCACAGAGCGCCGTCCGCGGTACAGCCGGCTCCCACCGTGTAGCGCAGCTCCTGCAGGTTGGACACGCCGTGGAAGTGCACGAACGCTCCCGCAACAACCAAGATGTGGAACAGCTGGTGCGAGTGGAACTGAGGAGCACGAGAACAGAAAAGAAATAAAAATCACGTCAAAACTTGACAGAAGCAGCCTGATCATTTACACGTGTGAGGACTGATTCTGATAAGAGACAATCACGAAATATATGGACCAATCGGAGCGTGTTGTTCGTGTCAACAAATATCATATCAGAAGTAACTGAAAGTCTGTACGTGTCTAAACGAAACAAACCCGAGGGAGAAGACGCACCAGGTTCCGAAAACAAACGCTCCGAACGAGCCAGGTGCGAAAACGCCCTTAGAGTCTTAAAATTGAGACGTGAATGAATCGATAGATTCATAAATAAATAAATAAAACGCACTGCAACAATCCACATTAAGATAAAGGACGTTTCCAGCCCGAATCATCATCATCATTTATTAACCAGATTCATTAACAGCTCTTTCGTCTCAGTGATCTTCATTAATAATTAACAAGCCGAAAAAATAAACAAATAAATAAATCAATCACGACCTGCCTCTCCCGAACAGTGTGATCTGTTTTATCTGTATTATACATTCGTGTGAGGTATGCACACTCACCCAGATGTCACATTTGCCGGGGAAGAATCTCTCAGGGATGCGCGCAGCGTAAAGGCAGGCTCCGGTGATGTAAAGGGTGGCCATGAGGAACAGCCAGCCCATCTGACCAATAGTGGTGGCCCTGAGGAAGCCCTCGGAGATTACGAAGTGTAACGTGGGGACGACTCCACTCAGGCCCAAGCCCACAAACACACCTGTCACACACACACACACACACACACAGAGAGAGATATTAGCATTACCTTTTTTCATTTTTTTTTAGATAACCAGGAATTTCACTGGAGTGAGTTCAGCTGGACCGGAGACATCACAGATTATCTCATGTATGTACGGATTTTGATTTAATTTTATCGACACCCCGAAATAAAGTAAACAAATTGTTTTGCAATCGTCATCTCTGTCTGAATTGTATTAAAAACCGCTGCTGTACGGAAGACTGTACAAGCTCTACGGCTATGTTCACATTACCAGGCTGAAGTGACTGGATACAAAAATCCAATCTTTTCAAAATCGGACTGGTTTCACTTCGTGATCATTTTTCGCCTTCTTGACCTGATCGTGTGCAGCCGCTGAGCTGTTTTCTGACACTATTGCTTCTAATATGATGAACAGACTCACACATAACTTTACTTTGTTGAGAGAAAAAAAACTGAATTATGCAAGGACGCTTACAACAAACACATCCTGTGGTGTTTGACATTATGGTAAGATGCTCAGTGCAGGCAATTACTCAAGAGAAGGCTCATGTAGGGTGCCAATAATTCTGCACTTGACTGTATACATGACAAGCGCTTACCGGCTCTTACTCCTCGGTACTGCGGCGTGGCGAAGAAGTCACACTGGGAGACGGTGATGGCGGCGAGGCCCAGGATACACACCACGATCGAGTAAACTACACAGGGCTGCGGGGAGCAGTAGAAGGAGTAGTAAAGCCACGGCACAAAACTACCCATGATCAGGAACGCGATGCCGGAGTAGTCCAACCTAAAGGGGGACATTTTCAAAAACTCAGTACACTTTCAAGATCACTTGTCCGAGATGGTTTTACAGCAAACGCCGGATTGTCACAGAACAGCAAGCGTCATTTTTATTCACTTTCTAATCAACATTACTAGAGAAATGATTGTACATGTCACCCTTGGCCTATTTAATCTTTTTTTAAACCCCCTTTCTGGATTTTTAAAAAAAAACTAATATGAAATCAAATTTCTGTCAGAAAATAAACTGAAAACATTCTTCGTTTACATCTTGTCGAAAAGCAAGGGCCCGCAGCAGCACATTGAGAGATTACTAAAGTGAGATACAGGAAGGGGTGGGGCTTCCATGCGACCAGTAAATATCAGAGTTCAAAACACTTACGCGACGGTCAGTCATTCTATCACACACATTATTATGGGGGGGAACTCAAAGTGCCCTTTTGATGTATTTTTTTTGTGATAACTCGCTGATAAATGTGGTGTTTCTACACAAAATGTGTAAAGCAGTGCTCAAAGCTAAATCTGACCAATTTTCCACTGAGCTGAAGGTCCACAGAGTAATACGACTGACCAAGAGTACGTCCCATCAAGTACAGAACTACGTAAAGAAAATAAACGTTAAATTAACGTTACCGCTCTTAATCGCCCGTCTCGTTGTAAATTAAGCACGTAGGTTTGGCGCTTCCGTTGGGGAGAATAAATGCATACTTGTCTGTCCAGTCAACTTTAAAAACACGCGGTTTTCACCGTCCTTTTCTCCGGATCGGGCCGTTTTCGTAGCTCTTGCGACATTTTCTAACTTTGACTCACAAAACTGCAAAACAAATTAGCTACCTGACAAACGTTGTTACGTTAGGACCGGAGAGAGTGTGGAAATACAGCGCTGTCATAGTGATGCCGATACGCTGCTCTGATTGGACGTTGCCGTCACATACCCGCAGCGAAGAACAGAAGGGGAACGAATCAACAACGCTGTAGAATAATTTGTGGTCATTTTAAGGTGGAACTTTTGTTTTGCACCACTTTACATTTCTTCATAAACAGCTCTCGGGGCGAGATTTTCACTCCCACTCCCTCTTCAAGAATTCAGTCACTTCGCTTCACCGATTATTTCTAGAACTCTTAAGGGTAAATCCTGCAATCGATCCTCGTCCCGTTTCCCCGAATAGCACTTCATACAATCGATACAAGTGCGTTCGGTGAGACGTGAACAACGAGCTGGACGCGGTCACATCGATTATAGCTCTATTGTACCTCGGTAGTTTTTGGTGTGTGTGCGCGCGTGCGTGTCCCATAAATTCACTGACTTTGAGAACACCCGAGAGACGCCCTCTGAATGGCAGTAGACTGTGTGGAAGAGCCAGGAGAAGGACAGGCAGAGGATGGCTCCCAAGAAGAACGCGCCAATCACGATCTTCTCCTGAAACGGTGCCACGAACGACATGTTGGGTCTGAACATGTACACGATCCCCAGACACAGGAAGAACAGGCAACCTGCCCACACACAAACACACACACACAGAGAAAGGAAAGCAAACATTAGAAGTGTGTATGGAGAATGAATTTATTCTTCGAGTGAAAGTCATTAAAAGTCATGTTTAAAATAAATAAATAAATAAATAAATCTTTTCAGACCTTGCAGGCAGTAAAAAGTCCAATCTATGATATCTATGTAATTCTACCTCAATATCTGCATGATAAAGCCTTACCTGTCTATTTGTACACGATTCGATCCTGTTATCTAAATCATGTTGTAGATATCAATACATTCTTAGGCCCTTGAGCAAGACCCTTAACTCTCAACTGCTCAGTTGTATAAACAACGAGATAAATGTAGGTCGCTCTGGATAAGGGCATCTGCCAAATGCCGCAAACGTAAACGAAAGTATCCTCACTCACAATGACTTATTTTTTGGGGACGGCCGTGGCTCCACTAATCGTAGGGTTGGCGGATCTCCACATGCCGAAGTGAACCCCAAGCTGCTCCCGATGGCAAGTTAGCGCTCGGCAGCCGTTGGTGTGCGAGTGTGTGTATGAATGGGTGAATGCGAAACAGTGTAAAGCACTTTGTAGAACCGCCAAGGTTATAAGTGCAGACCATTTACCAATGACTTATTTTGCCCACTAGATGGCAGAACTGTATCAAATACCCCAGATTTCTCCATTGTTGTAATAGTGCTTTTTTTCGTTTGTTTGTTTTCTTTAGTTTTTTTTAAGTTTAAAAGAGCCGTATTTTAGATAATATTTGAGCTCGAGAGTAAGTGCAAAAAAAAAAAACAAACCCTGAACTTGAGCATCTGGCTTTAACAAAAACGGCCCGCTCGCTAAAGTCAGCATGACATCGCTCGTTTCCAGGACCGCAAACTCACACTGCTGTTTAACAGACATTCTCTGCATGTCACTAACGCTTGCAATCCTCAGACACCGTGGCTCTGTCCCAAGAAACACTGCACTCCTGCAAGCTCTGTTAAGTTAATTACTGGTGATTAGAGCAGGATTGCAGCATGGCATCGGTGCAGACATCAGCACATAATTACACTGTGGAACATTATAAAGCAGACCACCAAAACTGCTGCACTGAGAACGTCTTACACTCACGTATAGTGTTCGGTGCATATGAAGTGTGTGTGTGTGTTTTTATTCGTTTTCTCACCGAGAAGGTGAGTCCAGATGTTGCCCGTCTCTGTGTGGATTCTGAAGATGCTCTTGAAGCACGCTCTGAAGGACGGCATCGGTGGCCTGTGTCCGTGCAGGAGAAAGTCGTTGTCCTTCAGCCAATCAGGCAGCACGTCGTGAGGGATGACACGCCACCGGCCTTCCCACATCTTCACCGGACAGAAAGATAAACACAACGAAGCATGATCTAAACAGCAAGAAAAACCCCACTGGTCTATCACAAGAAGGAGGGAAAAAAAGAAAGAGAGCAAGAAATACTAGAAAGAAAAAAGCTATACTAGAACAAAAAGACAAAGAAAGAAAAAGAAGTAAAGAAATACTGCAAAACAAAGAAGGAAATATTACAAAGAAATTCAAGAAAGAAAGGAAGAAAAATAAAAACTAGAAAGATAAAAGCTATACTAGAACAAAATAAATACAAACATAGAAATACTACAAACAAATAAAGAAATATTAAGAAATGCAAGAAAGAAAGGAAGAAAGAGGTAAAAAGAAAAAAATGCTAAAAAGAAAAAAAATAGAAATACCAGAAACAAAGGACGAGATATTACAAAGAGATCCAAGAAATAAAGAAGCATTTAAAAGGAACGGTAAACTAGAACAGAAATAAATAAACACCACAAAGAAAGATTCTAGAAAGACATACAAGAAATGAAAGAAAGAAAGACTAAATAAATACTACAAATAAATGCAATCAAGAAATGACAAACAAAATTTCTCTCTTTTTTTCTTTCAAGGGACGAAAGAAAGGATGAAAGAAGAAATGCAAGATGGAAAGACTAGGAAAAAAGGGTATACTAGAACACTAAGAAAGAAAAAGATTCAAAGAAGAAAAAAAACACGATAAAGCAGAAAGAAATAATCAGAAAGGACGAAATGACTAAAGAAAATGAAAAAGAATCAGAAGGACAGAGACGAATGAAATGAAAAAAGGAGAGAGTAGATTTAGAGAGAGTGACTGAGATGAATAATGTGATTAATACACAATATTAATCACAGTGAGGAACTGGACACACATTGTTCTGCTTATAGCCACACCAATCCAAACACTCTGCTCATTCCTGTCCTCTCACACCCAGTTACCAAGCTGCTCGCAGTACTGCTCCACTTTACTGAGCATAACAGCAAGACGTTGCACAACCATCTGAAAGGACAACACATTCCTCTACGCCGCGCCCAGGAGTTTATCATCCCGCGGGAGAACTTTTAATTCATTTTTTGTGCTGAATTGAGCCTCATATTTCATAGTTATCACCCAAAAAAATGAAAGAGCAGAAGTTGTAGAGCGAGTGCGAGACATCATCCAAAGTGATTAATGTAGTAACTGAAGGTAGAGGCTCGGGCTGGTTGCAAACACGACGACACTGCGAAGCTCTGGCTCTGACGGAGCGGGGTGCCGAGATCAGACCGAGTGGAGAGACTCTTACTCAGGGTCGCTTTTAACCCAGAGCCACTCTTCCACTGCAGGAGGGGAAGTGAGGAGGCGAAAAAGAGGGTAAAGTTAACAAGGCTGGAACTGGGAGGCTCGTAACGAACTCCGAGCAGACGTTTATCTTTCCCCTGCTGCACCTGCGTGTCTATCGATAGAAAAACGAGTCACCTGAAGACAGGACATGGGTGATGAGTATTGCCGAGGTTTCCATGCTGATGGTCTCAGATCCACAGAGAGATGGAGGAGCATGAATGCAGCTGTTTTGTGGAGACGGAGCATTTTGAGGGAGCATCTGTATTCATGAGTGCAGGTCACGTGACTTCCCTACAGCTGTGTATACACGTTTGGTTATAAAATAGTGAAAGACACAGGTTAAATCCTTCCACCTGATTTAAGAGTTATACCCCTATTCTGGTATTTTGTAATGAGAGTCAGGACCTCGGTTTAACGTCCCATCCCAAAGACGGTGCTGTTTTGTCCCCGTCACTATACTGAGGCATTAGACCACACGGACCACAGGGTGAGCGCCCCCTGCTGGCATCGCTAATACCACTTCCAGCAGCAAGCTTAGTTTTCCCCAGGAGGTCCCCCATCCAGGTACTGACCAGACTCAACCCTGCTTAGCTTCAGTGGAAAACCAGGTGAGAACTACAGGAAGATATGGCTCTGGCATATCTAGTTGCTCCTCCCCCTTTTAAAATATCCAATAGCCTTTTGCTTACCTCAGAAAAGAAAATTCGTTAATCTGATGTGGCGCTGAAGTGCAGAATGATGTCATCAGAATCGTTGATCCGTATCGGTGGGAGAGAAGGAGTGCAAGTTTTGAACGCGTATATCTCCTAAATGCTAATACTGTCGTCGTTTTGGAGCGCACTGACGTATAGACAACCTTAAAGCGAACATATTCACACTAAAAAGTCACAACGCTTCCGTTTTGATCTCATGGGGCCTTCAAATACCGGGGACCCTGGACAGTGAGATGCAACCTCATTTTAACAGCTATAAAGAAAAAGAGCCTAGCTAGATGCGAGTATATTTTATATGCGATGTGAGTAATGAGCATCACAGCTTTGTTGAGGGTGAAAACATGATGTGCTACAGTAAAGCTCTGTAAGATAATGATATAGCTACACACAGTCATTCTCTCCTAACTAGCTCGCCGTATGTCACTACGTGATGTACCACCGCTTCGTCAGTCAGGTTTCCGGGTAACCAAAACACGCGACTGAGCAACACACTGGAGCTTTTACAGTCTCAGTAATCTAGATAATGTATTTATGATTTGTCTGCCCCGGAGTGTGTGTGTGTGTGTGTGTGTGTGTGTGTGTGTTGTGACTGACCTTATGGACAAACTCCTCCATCTTTTCCATAGCATGGTGGGCCTGCAGTAGCGGTGTCATCCCCATAAAGCCTTCGTCTGGGCTCCTCTCCTCCTCCTCTTTCCTCTCGTCTCCTTCATGGTGGACCGTTCTTCTAATGACCGCAGTCTGAAAACGAAAACAGGAGAGAGTCAGGACACACGGTCCTCACAACACAGGGTGTGTTTTTTTGCACGTACAAAATAATCTGATAGCTCTGAATAGGGAAATCAGATTTTGGCCACGATTGGATCGGATTTACGTGCACTTGAGTAATGTAATATCGGAGAAACCCCAGGTGTGTGAGCACATTTCTTTACACTCTAAACACGTGACGTATGCACCTACGGACGCTTTAGGGAAAAAAATGTTTTGCATTGATGGTTTAAAATACTTTAATATGCGTAAACATGTACCATAACATTTCTGTTTAGATCGTGTTTACTTAAACGACTTGGTATTCAACTGCATTCAGATAGTATGGTGTGTGTGTAAACGCACACCTTGCAGTTATTTCTCTCTCCTCCACACAGCGCATCGTTATAGTAACAATTAGGCGTGTGGGGCAGACACAATGCTATACAGATAGGCCAACGCATCGCTGTGTAAAGAAGCGGCTCACAAAGAGAAAGAGACTCACAGAGACACATAAAGAGAGCGGGAGAGAGAGAGAGAGAGAGAGAGAGAGAAAAGAGTGTGAAAGTAGGTGTCGAGTAGGACGGGTTAATGAGGAGCTCTTAATCAGATCAGGTTTGGCCTGAGGGCTGTGCAGCATCTCAGTAATCAGTGTTGACGTGGCTAAGCACAGACCTTATTCTTTACAGATACACACTTCCTCTCACGGTCATCTACAACACATACACACACACACCATTTCTTATGCACTATTTAAGTACTTGTTCTATAGACACTATTATATAGATGAATAAAATAACTGTGGGATGGCAATGATTTCCCTCACGTCAGGCCACTTCACACCACACGCTCAGGATCATCTTTCCCCAACGTGCGACTGTTTTACTCAGTGTTGTCGGTTAGTCTCGGTATCTCACAGCCTTACAGCTATACTGACCTTGAAGCTGTCCTGTGCTGAAAACCGCTCAGTATTCCAGTCCCACCCCCACGGCCACAGTCGACCGAGCGGGCAATCTCAGAGCCCACACAAAAAGATGGAGAAATGACAGGGCGTTACAGTGCTCCGCTCTGACCGCTCTCCTCACAGCGTGTTCGAACCGACTCCTTACGGGAACGCTGCAAGGCAGCCCCCGGATCGTTTCACGTCATCTAATTACATCCACGGCAAACCAATAGACAAGTGTTCCACCGCTCGGCTTAATGCTTTTAAACGGGCCGCTTAATGCTCGAACGCGGGTCCGTAAATAGAGCCGCTCGGAGCGATGCTAACAGCGATCTATGAATAGTCTAGCGTGCAACCAGCAATACGATCTCATAAGTGGACGATCTGTTAAAATATAGACGCTACCGAGTGGAGCAAATAAAGAGATACTGATCGATCCTGCTGTGAAAAAGTATTTGCCTCCCTCACTGATTTCTTCCGTTTTTGTTTATGCTTATTTGTTTACGTTAAACGATCATGTTCTGTCGTGTGAAGAGTGAAGAACATTTTGAAAAAGACGTGTCCCGTTACATCAGGCGTAAAGCGAACAGCATTCCACAATAACAAACAATAGTAACATGGTGGTGGTAGTGTCATGGTGTGGGGATGCTGTGCTGCTTCAGGGCCTGCCATAATTGACAGAACTAAGAATTTCTCTACCAGAAAATCCAAGCACAGTTGGGTTATGGGGCAAAGACAACGAGCCAAAGCATTTCTTATCCGTCAAAGTCCACTTCTTAATCTCTCAGAAGAAACAATTAAGGTTTTGGATTGGCCTAGTTAAAGGTTACTCACTCACCAGCCTCTCTTATTTCTCTCTCTTGAAGTTAATTAAACTCTTTTCACAAATGTTAACTAAATGTCTCCTAACAAAAACAGCTCCACCGTATCAATAATCAGTTCTTCTTTGTTAAAAACAGCACGTTTGTAAACACTGTTATTATTAGACTCGTATGCTCAGCGCCCGCCAAGTCTCTATGACTGATTAGTAACTACAGAAACAATAACGAGGGGGAAACGGGGTGTAGGGGAGGTGGGTTAAGAACGCAAATTAGAACGTTAAAAATTATACTCAAATAACAATTTGTAGGAGGTATGATAATATACATTTTAAGAAGATTTAAAATCTCCTAGATCTACAGTAACACCCAGCAGGTTAAACTAATAGGCTCCTGACTAGAGAGTGTTGCACAAATCGCAGCGATGCCATAACCATCTGCCTTCTGGAGTTCACAGAGACACAACAGGCCATGCTTTCAGTGGGTGGGAAAGACACTTTATTTATTCATTTATTAATTTATTTTCCCCTCCTTGTTGAGAGTAGAGGTTTTCTGTGAATACTGTGAGCTAATTAAGAGCGTCTGTTACGGCAAATATAAAACTAAACAATCTTGCACTCAACACCCAGAAGACCAAAGAATTTCTCATGGACGACCGGAGGACAAAGAGGACACACATACACACACACACACACACACACACACACACACACACACACACACACACACAGAGACAGACAGACCGAAGGGGTCGAGGTGAAGACCAGCTTCAAGTTCCTGGGTGTCCATATCCCTGAGGACCTTTCCTAGGCACTCAACACCTCACCCTGATCAGAACGGCACAACAGCACCTTGACTTCCTAAGGAAAGCCCACTTATCCCCCGGATCCTACTGAACTTTTACCGCTGCACTACTGAAAGCATCTAGACAGTTACTGCTTTCCTCCAAGCGTCTCTCCGGATTGTACCATTGACTAAACACTAACTCTGTGGGAGAAATTACAGATACAAATGAGGGGGGGAAAAAAAAGGCAACCACTTCTCAGAACAATTTCATGTACAAATATCCAATAGCAGTAGGAGCTCATTACCTAAGCCATGTGATCCCCCCCCCCCCCCGTCCTATAACAGCATATCTCAATGTTTTATTCCCGTTATATTTTGCAACAATAAAAATTTCTGTTATTAAAGAATGACAGGTTGTACTTTTTGTCCATTTACAGTTACGTGTAATGTTGCGAAACATCCAGGAATCGAGTTTCTAAAAACCAAAAAAAAAAAAAACAACAAAAAAAAAAACAAAAACCAGCTTTCAGCTTTACAGGCCGTTACAAACTGCTGAAACAGGAGACTAAATAAACATCTCATCCCAGAAAAAGTCACCATTTCCACAGCGACACGCGTGCAAGACCGTGTCCCTGTGCAAACCGTTACCAGACAAACGATAACGTATTACAATAAGCGCATTAATATAAGCCTGTGATTAGATTTACAGCCGCACTGCTGTCCAAAATCAACTCCTTCTGACCACTCGAGAACGCGACGGCCCTGTGGTATAAAAATATATAAATCAGTGTGCTTATGTATAGCTGCCTTTAACGTGAATGACCTCATCCGTGATGAAGGAGGCTACAGTGATGCATGGGAATCAGCCAGGATTTGAAGCTACCGTTAGTGAACAGGGTTCAAAATGATGAAAAGTTCTCAGATGGACATGGTAGAAAGAAAAGAAATGCATAAGGATGAGAATAAATAACCGTACGTGCGAGCTGACGACAGACACTCGATATACCGTCAAGGTTGGCTGTATTGTTTGGTTGCTTGTCAGTAAATGGATCTGGCCAGACTCCTTGAAAAGACACACCAGATCTATAATGCATGACTAACCCATTTCCCATGCCTGCCAGCAAAATACACTGCGTGTGGGTGTGTGTGTGTGTGTGTTTGTTTTTAGGTCTTTCTACAGTCTGCCCCAGTGTTTAAAATGCATGCGTGCACTGGCCATTGTGAAACCACATGAAATTATAGGAGGATGGTAATATAGGGGTGAACAGCAGCTCTGAAGCATGCGCTATTCCTCCTCCTCGTCGGTTTCGAGTGTTGTGGTACACTTATGGGTGTGTGCGCAAGCAGCTGTGGGTTTTATAGAGACTCCTTATGCCTTCCAGGGGCACCAGATGGATGTCTTTTTGACCGTGTTAAGCAGACCAATAACAAGAAGGCCACTGTGGGGTTTTGGAGAAGAACCAGCTAATTAAACTTTTTTTTTTTTTTTTTTAAATAAATAAAAGAGCTATTCATATCGGTAGCCGTGGAGGGTGTGTGGCGTAGGTTATTCAAGAGTACACTCCTCGTGTTCAAAGTTGAGCACCATCATCTCTCCGGTCCTTACGAAAATAGACAAGGGGCAAAAAATAGATCTGAATGAAATATTTATACAGAACGCTATATAAGTGATAATGGATAAAATAATAATAATAATAATCCTTTTAAAACAGGACTATTCAGGCATTCTGTACTGACGCCATGACAAAAATATAACATGATTCTCAAAGGCATTTCTTCATTTAAAAAAAAAAAAAAAAAATTTTTATATAAAAATTATATTTGTCCTTTTCTACAAGTAAATATTGGTTTATGTAAAATCTATTTTATGTCACGTGCAAGTGAAATCCTTTTTTTCGACTGTCCGTCATACTGTCTATGGTTGTGTGTGTGTGTGTGTGTGTGTGTGTGTGTGTGTGTGTGTGTGTCCAATAAAATTTTATTTTGAATTCTAGGACACGAT